>NC_084487.1:132992665-133292665 GCF_030035675.1 Rhineura floridana | reverse complement strand
TTCGACAGTTTACAAACGTACCGCCTCCCTGTCTTGCTTGTGTTATTTTTAGAACCCTCTCCCTCACCAAGCGCTTGTAGGAGCTACCACCCAGCAGCCACCATGGCTCCCGTTTGGGTATTTTGCTTCAATTATTTCCTTTTGAGATCATTCCGCTCGCCTTTCGTTCAGGCGTATTTAGAAAGCTGCCACGCACTTAGACTTGTTTGACAGCTGTGGAACTCAGAGAAAGGAAGGCCGATTGTGCTTGGAGAATTCAATATTTTCAAGAGGATCTGTCTTTCCCTTCCCTCCACCGCTCCGCAAGAGCAGAGATGTAGGTCTGCCAGCGCCCTGATCTAGCCGGTGGAAACTGATAGTAATAGCCTGCCTTTTCTGGTGTACGCTGTCCTAAGGCTACGCAGCAATTACCCAAGTATTCAGAAAGAACAAGATGCATATCTTATGAAGAGAAAGTGCGTTTGGCGCTACCTCTCGCATGCACTCTCGCTGATGTCGCCCATTCTGCATCCACTCGCACAGCCTCTCCCAGAAAAGGCCCCCCCTTGCACTGCGGTGTCTCGAGTAAGTATCAAAGAGGTCCTGACTTCGGTGTGATGCTATTTCACCATGTGGCGCAGCCGAAGCCAAAACCATTGCATTCCCCCTCCTTCCTTTGTCTGCAGCACCCTAGGCAGCTCTGTTCAGCAGCACTGCAGGCTTATGCCTCTCCTCCCTTCTTTGGCCAAAGTAGCCACTGCGCTGAAGAAGGTGAAGCCGAGAAAGACTCGGATCCCAGGAAGAGCATCTTGCCTCTCACACTCTCAAAGAATACTAGCTGCGGAGAACCGCGCTTTGTTCCTCGGTCCGCAACAGTCTGAGAGGGGGTAATCCAGTGGTCTTTAAAGATGATCCTGCCCGATCAACCCCCTTGCCGCCTCTGCAACAAACCGAACTCTACCCAACGCACTCCAAAAAGGAGCCAGCCCGACGTTTACCTAGCTAGGAAGAAGCCACCGCGGAGGCTTCACAGCGAGGGACGCGAAGAGAGAAGGGTCCGGTTTAGATTCGTTTTCCCCGGCAGGAGGGAGTGACGAGGCTAGGCTCTAATAAGCGATCTACACGAGCCAACTAGCAAGAGGCCAGTGGAATGGGCTGGGAAAGTTTGGCTCTTCTTCAGAGTGATGTGTGCAAACCTGGGTTTGGGAATGACTGCCGCCCTCTTACCTCGGCGACCTCAGCTGCGTTCTCCGCCATTTTTCTCCTTAGGAGCAGACAACGGGACGAGTGTTTCATTCCCATAAGAGCTAGTCAATGGGTTTGGGGTTTTGACTTGGCTCCCTTTCAGATCGCCCGAAAGCTGGCACACTCCACAAGGCGAAAAGCTTTCTGCTGCCCCGTCCCCCTCTTCTGGGCATCCAGGTTGCTCTCGGTGTGCCTTTCTTTCAAGCTTACTTTCAAGTCTCCCTGGCCCTGCCCTCCACAAGCTGGCTCTCGGGATAAGCTGGGGGGCAACAGACGGGGATTCCTGGGCTGCGGCGTCCTCTCCTTCCTATGCCGGTCGGAGAAAGAAGATCCGATTCAATTGAACTTCGACCAGCATTGGTCAGCTGCGCATCCTTACGTTCTTGAGGCGGAGGGAAGGCAATACGGCGCGGAGACCCTAACCCTCTCCTTTCCTTCCTTGGATCTCCCTCCTCTACCCCTTTCAAGACAGCTCGATTGTAAGGAACGAACTCTCCACAACACATCTACCGGTCATCCAGCTGGGACTCTCTTCCCAGTCCCCCTCTTGCTCTCTCACACTCCAAAAACGGTTCTCGTCCTCTCTAGATCTATATTTGGAAAGAGGGAAGAGAAGAGACCAATTCTCTCTCCTCAGATGAACCCTTGTTTTTCTTTTAACCCTAGCCTCTCTGGAGAAGGATTTTATGGGTCAGCCCATTAACTCCTTCCACTCTGGCTTCGTAGAATTCATCTCATGTCTTGCTGTATCTGGGAGTCTCTATGGTAACTCCTGCCCTTCCCACCCAGCTGGGCTGTTCGCTGTTGTTGAAGGAGGTTCCACTGCTCTGAGGCCCCACAGATGGAGTTCTCTCACACACACACACACACCCGAAGTGTCGGCTTGACTCCTATTCTCTTCGCCCTTCCTTGTTTCCAGCTTCCTTCATGAAGAGCCCCGGCTCCCAAGGGCATGTTTTAGTTGTCGTAGTCAGTCCCGCAGAAGCAAACGCGCTTTTCTGATTTGCAAGTGGCCCACGGGGGGCGGGGTTATACAGTCTTGTGCTTTTGCTTTCCGTCTCGCTCGGTGCTATTTGTTGCTGCACTAGGGGTGAGATGGGAGAAAGAGAAAAAGATGAACTACAGAGCTGATTTCACATGAAACTGAGAGCACCTTACCAATTCTGTCCAACGCTTAAAGGCTACGCTGTCCTCGAAGGAGATCTTTAAGGAGCTTCATTGACAGAAATGCTTCTCAGCGTGTGACTGGCCGCCCACCCCATGTAAAACATCTTCTTGGCTGCTTCTCTGCCTAGCCCTCGCCCATCCTTCCACTTCCTCCTCCGTAGGGGCACCCACAATGTTGAATGACTTTTGTATTCCTCAGTTAAAAACACCTGTTTGGCGGGCAGTGCAACAGAAGTCCGGGCTTTGGGGCGGGGAGGCAGAGGAAACAGCCAATATATAACCTTTCACGGGCTACAAAAGATACTCTGGGTATGTGCAATTGTTACCAACTCTCAGTTTTACTTCTTTTTTTAAACTTGTTCACTCACTTCCCACCCCCATCCTGCAAGCGAACAAGTTGTTGCAGGCTGCAACTTGCAGCAAAGCAGACACATAAAGAAGCAGACTGAAGTTTCTCCTCTCAATTATTGAGACAGGTTAGAGAACAAATAATGTGAAAAACTCCCTTATTACTTTTCTGAGCGAGGTCAGCTCTATCGTTGGTGGGGCAAGGTGGCTTGCTACAGACAACTGATTTGATGGTACTATTAAAGGACAGCAAAATGACCACTGTTATCTTTATGAACACAGAGTTTGGATTTTCTGCGTCAGAGTTATCTAGAGCCTCTCTATTCTCCATGAGTGCTGTAAATACAGTTTTTAGTGGAGTATGCAGAGGAGAAATTATATATTTCAGGTATTGTTGGTCTTTCTCCTCCAACTATACCCATTTAGCAACACTTCTAAGCATGCTGACAGTATTTTACCATCATCACTGGATCACAGAATCATAGAATAGTAGAGTTGGAAGGGGCCTATAAGGCCATCAAGTCCAACCCCCTGCTCAATGCAGGAATCCAAATCAAAGCATTCCTGACAGATGGCTGTCCAGCTGCCTCTTGAATGCCTCCAGTGTCGGAGAGTCCACTACCTCTCTAGGTAATCGGTTCCATTGTTGTATGGCTCTAACAGTTAGGAAGTTTTTCCTGATGTCCAGTCGAAATCTGGCTTCCTGCAACTTGAGCCCATTATTCTGTGTCTTGCACTCTGGGATGATCGAGAAGAGATCCCTGCCCTCCTCTGTGTGACAACCTTTCATGTACTTGAAGAGTGCCGTCATATCTCCCCTCAGTCTTCTCTTCTCCAGGCTAAACCTGCCCACTTCTTTCAGTCTCTCCTCATAGGGCTTGGTTTCCAGTCCCCTGATCATCCTCATTGCCCTCCTCTGTACCTGTTCCAGTTTGTCTGCATCGTTCTTAAAGTGCACTGTCCAGAACTGGACACAATACTCAAGATGAGGCCTAACCAGTGCTGAATAGAGGGGAACTAATACTTCACGCGATTGGGAAGCTATACTTCTGTTAATGCAACCTAATATAGCATTTCCCTTTTTTGCAGCCACATCGCACTGTTGACTCATATTCAGTTTGTGATCAACAATTTCAAGATCCTTCTCACATGTTGTATTGCTGAGCCAAGTATCCCCCATCTTATAACTGTGCATTGGGTTTCTTTTTCCTAAGTGTAGAACTTTGCATTTATCCCTGTTGAATTTCATTCTTTTGTTTTCAGCCCAATGCTCCAGCCTATCAAGGTCCCTTTGAATTTTGTTTCTGTCTTCCACGGTATTAGCTATGCCCCTCAATTTTGTATCATCTGCAAATTTGATAAGCATGCTCTGTACCTCCTCATCCAAGTCATTAATAAAAATGTTGAAGAGCACTGGGCCCAGGACCAAGCCCTGTGGTACCACACACGTTACTTCCACCCACTTTCAGAAGGAACCATTGATAAGCACTCTTTGAGTACGATTGTGGAGTCAACTGTGGATCCGCCTGATAGTTGTTCCATCCAGCCCACATTTAGCTAGCTTGCTAATCAGAATATCATGGGGCACTTTGTCAAAAGCTTTGTTGAAGTCGAGATATATTATGCCCACAGCATTCCCACAGTCTACAAGGGAGGTTACCCGATCAAAAAATGAGATAAGATTAGTTTGGCAAGATTTGTTCTTCATAAAGCCATGTTGGCTCCAATAATCACTGCCTTGTTTTCAAGGTGTTACAGATTGACTGCTTTATAATCTGCTCTAGAGTTTTTCCAGGGATTGATGTTAGGCTGACTGGTTTGCAGTTCCCTGGTTCCTCCTTTTTGCCTTTTTTGAAGACAGGGACAACATTAGCTCTCCTCCGGTCATCTGGCACATCACCGCCCCCCCCATGATTTCGCAAAGATAATAGACAGTGGTTCTGAGAGTTCTTCTCCCAGTTCCTTCATAACTGCAGCGTCTCTGCATACAGTCAGAATTAGGGAGTTGGGCTTCCTTGAAGGGCAGATGTCACAGCTGAGTTCCATGCAGGTCTGTCAGCCAAGTACTGCCCCATTTCCTACAAAAGCATCCTGTCAATACCCCTCCCCCTTTGTAGTATTTCTATGGTATTAAAAAGCATGTTGTTGGTAGTTGTCACCAACTCTATGCATCCCCCTACTGCCTCCTTGCTGCATAAAAAGTATATAGTAAAATTTAATATAAAACAGCTCCAGGACCAAGATGAAGGAGGTGTGAAAATTGGAGGGAGAAACATCAATAATTTAAGATATGCAGACGATACCATACTCTTAGCAGAAACCAGTAATGATTTGAAACAAATGCTGATGAAAGTTAAAGAGGAAAGCACAAAAGCAGGACTACAGCTGAACGTCAAAAAGATGAAAGTAATGACAACAGAAGATTTATGTAACTTTACAGTTGACAATGAGGACATTGAACTTGTCAAGGTTTATCAATACCTCGGCACAGTCATTAACCAAAATGGAGACAATAGTCAAGAAATCAGAAGAAGGCTAGGACTGGGGAGGGCAGCTGTAAGAGAACTAGGAAAGGTCCTCAAATGCAAAGATGTATCACTGAACACCAAAGTCAGGATCATTCAGACCATGGTTTTCCTATCTCTATGTATGGATGTGAAAGTTGGGCAGTGAAAAAGGCGGATAAGAGAAAAATCAACTCCTTTGAAATGTGGTGTTGGAGGAGAGCTTTGTGCATACCATGAACTGCGAAAAAGACAAATAAATGGGTGTTAGAATAAATTAAACCAGAACTGTCACTAGAAGCTAAAATGATGAAACTGAGGTTATCATACTTTGGACACATCATGAGAAGACATGATTCACTAGAAAAGACAATAATGCTAGGAAAAACAGAAGGGAGTAGAGAAAGAGGAAGGCCAAACAAGAGATGGATTGATTCCATAAAGGAAGCCACAGACCTGAACTTATAAGATCTGAACAGGGTGGCTCATGACAGATGCTATTGGAGGTCACTGATTCATAGGGTCGCCATAAGTTGTAATCGACTTGAAGGCACATAACATCGGCAACATTGGTGCACCTTGGCTTAACCTGTTCTCTGCTTCTAGAACAGTTTAAATCTCAGTAATGACAATGTATCTTTCTATTGTTTAGAAACATGGGGTTGTATTCAACTAAGCCTTACCCAGAGCAGACCTGTTGAAATTAATAGTCACCTCTATTAACATCAATGGGTCTACTGTGGGTAGGACTAGCACTGAATACCACCCATATACATCTGGGCATTTCTCCTGGGTGCAAACATAAGGCTATCCCATTTTAGTTATCCTCACTAGTACCTCATGAGCTGGGTCAAGCCAGAATGGGGTAGGCAACTGGTGGCTCAGGGAGTCAATCTCACCCCCAGGGGCTTCACATCTAGCACCCAGCACAGCTTCTGATCTCAGTGAGCTTTCCCCAATTATACATCCCAGCCAGTTTCTCCCACACAATCCAAAACACAGTTAAGGATGTTTTAGTCCTGTTTATTAGTTCAACCAAAATGCCACAAAGTGTGCAACCTTGTGAGTTCTTTTGAACTCTTGATCAGACCAGATGGTACACAAAGCTTTTCGATTGGATTAATAAAGTATTACCCTAATACGAATTTGGGGTTTTTTTTCTATGGGCCAGTATAGCTACCCTTCCTTATAGTCCCCTCGTTTGAGGGGCAGAGTTCTCACTTAGTAAATATAGTGATGTGCCTCCCAAAGTAAAGTGTCTCAGCTGCTCACCCTCTGTGGGACCCATGATAAGCTAGCAAGATGTATAAAAAGGAAAGTGGGATTCTGCAAACACCTGTACTGTGGAAGCGAGTGAGTGAACAGAGCCAATATTGCTGGGCCTTCCACCCTTGCAGCAACTGAACATGTGGCATACACACATATTTTTTTAAATGGCTGGCCAGAGGACCAGAAGATGATTATTTAAAGGGCAGAATCAGCACTTTTAATGGGATCTGGAAACAGACCAGTTGAGTGCTGTTGGAGAAGCCCATAATGCCTGTAATATGTCCATAATACCTGGTCCCAGTTAGCAGTCTAGCAACTGTATTCTGAATTAGTTACAGTTTCCAAATCATATTCAAAGGCAGCCCCATCTATCTATACCACATTACAGTAGTCTAACTTGGAGATTACCAGAACATGAATGACCGAGGGCAAGCTATTTCTGTCCAGGTGGAAATGCAGCTGGGAAACCAGCTAAGCTAATAAAAGGCATTTTATGCCTCAGAAAAAATTGTGTCTCCAGTGACAGAAATGAGATTGCCTGTGTCTCCTTCAGTGAGAGTGCAATTCCATCCAAGACAGGGTGAATTACTTACCCAAGCAGAGAACTGCCCTACCAAGAGCATCTCCATGTTATCCAAATTAAGACTCAGTTTATTGACTCTTATCCAATCCATTACATGCCCAAGGGCCATCTTAGCATTTCTACTCTCAGCTAAATTAGATGATAAAGAAGAAGTGTTCCACACAACATAGGAAGCGGACCTTTAGTGTAGTGGCACCTGCCCTTTGGAATTCCCTCCCCTTAAATAGGCAGGCGCCATCTCTGTTATCTTTTTGGCACCTACTGAAGACCTTCCTCTTTCAACAAGCCTTTTAAGTAAAGACCTTATCCCAGTCTATGTCTGTGTTGGAATTGCTTTTAAAGATGTTTTTAAACCTTTTTTAAAAGATTGTTAAAATCTTTTTAAAATGTTTTTAAAGATGTTTTGTTTTAATATGTTTTTAAGGATGTTTTTGTTTTAATATATTTTAAAGTCTTTTTTATTATTATTATTATCTAAAATTTATTAGACGCCTATCTGGTAGGTAAAATCCTGTCACTCTAGGCAACGTACAATAAAAATATAATACAAATACATGTCAAAACACAAAATACAAAACAGTCAATTAAATCAAATTAAAATCACAGAAAACAAAAGACCAATCCACACCTTTAACTACACAGCTCTGATAAATTTCTCCTCCCGCCTAATCAAAAAGCCAGGTCTTCAGCTGCTTCCGAAAACACAAAAGTGATGGAGCTAGACGAATAGAAACTGGCAAGGTATTCCATAGTAAGGGAGCCGCAATAGAGAAGGCTTTAGACCTAGTGCCGGCTAATTTAGCCACTCTGATTGAAGGAACAACAAGAAATCTAGCAGCTAAAGATCTAGTGCGACCACCTTCTCCAAGAAGAGAAAGTCTATTCTTCAAGTAACATGGACCAGCATCAGTAAAGGATTTGTAAGTTATGACCAATATTTTAAACTTCACCCTTGACACAATCGGGAGCCAAGGAAGCCAAGGATTGGAGTGATGTGATCTCTCCAATGGCAGCCCTTGATAAGACGTGCCGCCGCATTCTGAACGAGTTGAAGTTTACGCATAGTTCTCAAGGGTAAACCTACATACAGGGCATTACAATAGTCCAAACGGGAGAGAACCAGGGCACTTACTACAGTCGGTAGTAGATGCTTAGGGAGAAATGGACAGATTTTTCGAATCAGGGACAAGTGATAAAGTGCGGATCGGCTTACCGCCGCTATCTGGGCTTTGTAATGGCTATTACAAGATTTTGTTCAATTTGAGCTTGTTCAATTTGGTTTTTATAAGATGCCAGTCTGATGTTAATGATCAGGGATATATCATAATGAAAAACTTTAAAAAATGTTTTTAAGTGATTAACACAGAATGTGGTGTCTAAAAGTACTCAGTTGATGTTTAAGACCATGGTGTTGTCTCCACGACATTAATTTGAGTATGTTTGAATGTTTTTAGCTCCTGAGGAAGGAAAGTATTTCCAAAACGCGTAGAGCACTACAATAAATCTTACTCGGCACCAGAGCCTGCCTCTCCTTTTTGTCTTCAGTTTGGTGACTGTTCCCTTTTGTTCCTACCTGGATTTAGTCCTGATTTCCTTAGTGGTAGGCGGAGATGGTTTCCAGCTTCACTGGTATTGTATTTCCTTGGACTGGGAGATAGGTTGCTATCCAGAGTTGTTTGCTCTCTGGATTGGGGGGTATATTTTATGATCGGTGGCTGTTGGAGTGTTTGATGATATTTACTTTGGTTGCATTTTCTTCTTCAGTGTTATTTGGTGGTGATGGCACCTTGAAAGTGAATTGGTGGTAAGAAAGGGAAGGCTCCAAAGCAGTCTTCTTGTCAGCTGGGGAAGAGGCATGTAGCTCAGGATTCCTCTTCTGAAGAAGATGATGGCCCTAGCATTCTAGTCATCCTGGGTAGATGGGAGGCTATGGAGCATGTAGCAGATAAGGTTCCTACAAAGGTAAGGGGATGTCTGCTAAACAGGCTCTTATTGCCATTTCAGCTAGAATGGATGCCTTGGAAGCCTCCATGAGTAGGGCTAACCCTATAGCTGTCAAGACAGTGTCCAATGAGAAGCCCCGCGTGAATGAGGTACAGGCATATGCACCTGCAGTGCCGAGGGATGGTGTTACCGGTGAGAATCATGCATTTATACAGCCATGCAGCTGGCTGGTTTGTAGCCAGTTTTCCCCATTGGGTGCATTGCATTGGGATGTTCCACAAGCTTGGTCTTATTCCCAGCCTGCAGAATGGGAGACCTCTGAGGATTTACAGAACACAATGGGGTGGAGACACTGCAGGGTTCCACTACTAACACTTATGTGTCACACACTTTCATTTCACATACTGCTAAGATGTTTAGTGTTGCTATACAGGCAAAAGAGGATTCTGTGTGTGCCACACAGTTGACTGGAGTGCAGGCTGATTGGGAAGGTTGATGGACTTGTGGCTGTAAAGGATGGTAAGATTCCTTATGGAAAAGGATCAAGTAGGCTGAGTTATCCTTTGCTACTGGCTACTTAGGAAAAGATTTGGAAGAGTGAATACGCTGATGTGTTCTCACTCTTGTTTAGAGAAACAGAGCAGGTGGATAAGAATAAGAGTGAGGATAAGGGAAAGGAACATTTTTGAAATAAGGTGGATAGAAACTGGTCAAATTGGTTGGCCATTTTTTTTATTTATAGTGGTGTACTTTTGGAGAGGCAGCCTGACATGGGGTCAGTGCTTATGAAATATATGGGTATAGTTCATAGGGCTTATAGTGAATTTATAGGGGGAGGACATGGTTTTCCCATGATGAGGCATTTAGACTGAGTTGGGATAAGTTAGACTCTGGAATTTGGTTGTCTGTGGTGTCTGGTGCTTGGGCGGTTCTTGGGGATCGCACAAATAAAGGGCACTTGATAGCGAAGCACTTGATTTTTGGGTTTTGGCAGTACCTCTTGGGCTCCAATGACTTCCTCATTCTACACAATGCTCTCTAAGATCATCTCAACACGCAGCTTGGGACGCCAGGTAAGGTAAGGGATAAGAATGATATGCTTATTCAAGTGGTAATAGGTAGGAGGGGAAAGAGAGAGCCTGGCTTTCACCAAGTATATCATCCTTTACCCTGACCTTGTACCCTGATTTCCTTCAGGAAAGGTTATAACGTTTTAATTATAAAATGCAATACTTTTTCTCTCCTCTTTTAATAAACCTACCTTTATTTTACTTTCTGTGTGCTTTATAGGGATCAACGGTAAGGTTATGCACACATAAGAGTGATGTGCGGGTTTAATTCCAGCAAAATATTCCACTTCACTTCCAGGGGTGGCATTTGAATTTCCAGTGAGTGTAGACATGCATGTGGGAATTCAAATGTACACATGTAACAGCTCCATTTGTGGAGGAGCTCACCCTCTTATGGGGTTCCCCTTGACTGGAACTTCAGACAGCCTCAGGATGGCCAGGGTAGGAGACCAGGTGCTTCTGGCCCAGCTCACAGTAAAGGGCCCCTGTCCAATTAACGTGACTGTTTTACAAGAATTGTTGAGGGATTATCCAAATTATCCATATTATACATGTTATTTGTTTGAAGGGTTGGGGGATGGTTTCTGGATCCATTACCAGGGTCCCAGGGTTCCACACATCTGTAAGCATTTGAAGTCTATGGAAAGGATGGAGGTGATGATAAGGAAGAAGAGACTGAGAAGGAGGTTAAGGAAGGACGGGTGTTAGGCCCCTTCTCGGCCCCTTCTATACCTAACTTGCACACCTCCCCATGTTTCGTGATGCCAAAGAGGGAGCCTGCCAGTTTTGGTTGGTGCACCATCTTCCTTACCCGAAGGGTGAATTAGTTAATGACTATATTCTGGAGCATCTGTGCTCAGTGTACTATGCACCATTCAGTAGTGTCATTGGAATAGCGTGTGGGTATAGCCAAGAAGCTAAGATGCGGAAGAGTGATATGTTAGCTTTCCATCTCCCAGTTCATCCTGAGGATTTTGAGTTGTTGAGTTTTTGTTATGAATGATATGTGGATAGGATCCTTCCTATGGGCTGTTCCATATCTTGTGCTGCCTTTGAGCAGTTTAGTTCCTATTTGGATCGGGCTTTGAGGCAGTGGGTGCGTTTAAATACTGTGAGTTATTACTTGGATGATTTGTTTTTCATGGGACCAGTGTGCCAGGAGTTTAGATCCGTTGGGGCATTGAGTTAGATTATTTGGAGCAATGGTTGCCAGAGGCCAAGTTGTTGAATATGCTTGAGTGGATTCCGGATGTTATGATGGTGAGAAAAGTGAAGGAATAATGGGTCTTTTGAATTTTACATGCCACATAGTTTTGCCTGGAAGAGTGTTTGTTCGGTGTCTATATGATGCCATGAAGGGCCTTCGGGCTTTGTATCATAGAATGCGTGTCATGACTGAGATGAGGAAGAACCTTGAAGTTTGGTTGGGTTTTTTAAGAACAGTTTAATGGGGTTTATTTTTGGTGGAAGAAGTTGTTATTGGAGGCTGAGCTGCAGATTTGTTCAGCTGGTACTTGTGGTTTTGGGGTTATTTTTCAGGATAAGTGGTGTGCAGAGGAGTGGCCTGTGGAATGGCATAAGGGATGGCTTACTAGGAATTCAACTTTTAAATATTTTTTTCCTATAGTGGTTGCTGCTTGTGGCATCAGGATTTGGCAGTGCACAGCTAGTGTGATAACCAGGCTTCAGTGCAGCTAATTAATTCATTGATTGCAAAGAATGGACCATTGGTCTCACCTGAAGGGTGGTTTTCCAAGGTATCATGCCATCACATGGGTAATAGCGCCATCTAGCATCCAAAGGCAAGAATGTACTGAAGTCAAGACCTGGGGCATCCATGCCCCTCCCATTCCAGTTCATTTGTGATGAGGCCGAAGTGAGATATCTGAACAGGTACCAAGGGCCAACAGGCCAACCAGCAAAGAAAACTGACACACTGCCCCCAATAACACCAAACCACATTCATTCCTAATAGAACCAGAGATGTCTTGACTCAGTCACACACTGTACACAGTATAAGTTTAACAGATACAATTTGAAAGGTGATACAAACACCCAGGCATCCTCCAACAGGGAGGGCCATGATGGCATGATACCTAGGAAAACCACCCTTCAGGTAAGACCAATGGTTGGTTTTCCCCAGGTAGCATGCCATCACGTGGGATGTACCAAAGCAGCCTCAACAGGGATTGACCACCCACCACTTACGCATGAGAAAGGACCTATTGCAGAATACGCCTCCCAAAAGAGGCATCAGCAGAGGCATAGCAGTCAATCTTGTAATGCATGATGAAGGAATCTGGAGTAAACCATACAGCTGCTCTGCCAATATCTGCAAGAAGTACATGGGTTGCGAATGCAGCCTTAGTGGTGCCGACCTAGTAAACTGTGCCGTTATCTTACTAGGCACTGGAAGCTTAAGTGGCTTATAAGCCAGTGCAATGCAGGCACACAACCAACAAGACAAATCGGATTTAGAAACCTTTTTCCCCAGTGTCCGTGGGTGAAAGGATACAAACAGTGAATCCGTTAATCTTGTGTTCTGGGATCGAGACAGGTAGGTCTTGAGGGCCCTCCGAACATCGAAAGAGCGCCAGGCCTTCTCCAGAGGGTGGACGGGCTTAGGACAGAACGAATAATTGTTTTATTATGTTCATAATGTTGAAAAGTTGTTTTTGGTTATTATATTTGTTATGTCACTGTTTTATTATTTTTTGTTATTAGGAAATTGTTTTTGCAATTGTTTTTGACATGTATTTTTGTTCACCTTGTTGTAAGCCGCCTTGAGCACAATTTTATGTGGAAAGGCGGCATACAAATAAAATGATGATGATGATGATGATGATGAAGGAAGAACAATGTCCTGGTTGCAGTGGAAGACTGAATTGGCTCTGGGATGAAAGGACAGATCTGGATGCAGCACAACTGAGTCCTTATGGAAGAAGCAGAGATGGCGGGCTAATGACAATGCTCCCAACTCTGAAACTCTTCTCGCCAAGATGACCCCCACCAGAAACAGGACCTTGAAGGTTGACAGTCACAATGGTACTGACCTAAAGCTTCAAAGGTGTTCGCTGCAGGGTTTGCAGGACCTTTGGTAAACTCCAGGAAGGAAAATGGTGATACACGGCTGAAGGAAGGAGGACAGCTGCCTAAACAGAACCTACAATCATCGGATGCAAGCCCAGTTAAGCCCTCGAAGGGTAATCAAACCAAGCCTGACAACACAAGGTGTTAGCTGTCACTCCCATCTACAGACCTATATGAAGACACTGTAAGGCTGGTTGTAACATGGCTCGTGAAGGTGGAAGAGCCCTGGAAGTATACCCGTCGGAGGAGGCGGACCATGCATTCTGGTAGATGTGATCTGTTGACGGCCGTTTAGATGCCTGTGTGGTATCAGTACCCTTCTGTGATAGGCCTGTGCAGATCAGCTGTGTCCGCTCCAATGCCAAGGTATCAGGCTCAACCAGTCGGGATCCAGGTGCTAGATTGGGCCATGCAAAGGAAGATCTGATGTCATTGGATCTGATCTTGATTGCAGCCACCATGGATCTGCTATTAAGAGGGGAAGCCAATCTGAGAATCACAGTCTATGTGGCCAGTACATATGGTCCTGTAACGGCAAAATGTCTACAGTGCTCTGCCCAGGAGGGAGCCAAATAGGATACCATCCAGTCAGGGGTTCAGAAGGGCCTCTATGGACTCCGCCCTTGTATCTAGGTACCACGAGAAGTACCGGGGAAGGCGAGAGTGGAGACTCAAACAAATAGTTCACTGCCAAGTTGTTGAAACTAAGCTGAAGGAGATGAAACACTGCTGGATGTAATTTCCACTCCCCTGGAATCACTTGTTGCCTGTTCAGCCAACCTGCAGTGACCTTCTGAGCCCCACTAACGTAAGCTCTCATTGAGGACCGCAGGAGTCGCTTGGCCCAATATAATGATAGTGTGATAGCGTGGTCTCCACCCAAAGGGAAAGAGACCCAATGTTTCCCTTTCTAGCTTTTATGTAGTTTCACGCAGGAGTTGTTGTGACTGGAAGATGCAGGGGTCAGGTGAACTGTTCCAGCTCCAGATACACAAGAGAAACACTGAAGTAAGCCTTACTAAAACTAAATGTAATATGAAACGTTAAACTGTTATTAGTCACCCAGGGAAATACTGACGACAGTCAGGACTTGAATGGGCAATCCACATCTACCTGGAGAACTGCACCTCTGGACAGACATGACTATGTAAATAACCGTGAGTTTAGACTATGTGATTAATCTAGAAGGTAGTTATGCAAACAGCTAGCGAACTGTATCCAGTTTGCTGACCAGTGAAATGGGCCTTAATAAGGCTTCATGGAATTTGAGATTGTCAATAGGGGTATTCACACGTTACTCTGTACCCAGGTACAAGCCCCTTGTACCTGGGTACAGCTGCTCGTGAGAAACAGTGTACACTTGGTGATTTCAAAAATCACCACGTGTACAGGCCTCCTGAAAAAAGCCCTCTTCTGCTCACGTGGTGATTCTCCCTGCATGCTGTATCCGTGGAGCTGATCGTGAGCAATCAGTTTCTCCCCGGGGACAGCCTGGGCCTTCCTCCTAGCAGCAGCAGCAGCCAGTCAGAAGTGGGCTGAAGGAAACGGCAGTTGCTGGAGCCACAGAGCGGGAAAGAAGAGTAAAGCTAAAATGGAGGCAAGGGCAGGGAAGGGAGACCAGCCTGAAGCAACGAATGAGCTTGAGGGAAGGAAAGAGGGAGAAAACGGGGGGAGCTTTGAAGGACTCACTGCCATTTTTAAAAGGTCTACTCAGAAGTGAGTCCCATGGAGTGCAGTGCTTCTGTGTGCTGGCAATGAGTGAGTTTGAGGAAAGGACAGAGGGGAAAATGGAGAGGAGAGAGCGTTGCAGGATTCACATTTGAATTTTAAAAATGTCTACTCAGAAGTAAATCCCACTGAGTTCAGTGGGGCTTACTCCCAGGTAAGTGGAGTCGAGCTTGTTTGTGCTAGCAATGTGCTTGAGGGAAGGAAGGAGGGGAAATGTCTACTCAGAAGTAAATCCCACTGAGTTCAATGGGGCTTACTCACAGGTAAGTGGAGTTAGGATTGCCTAAAAAAAAGCAAGTGTTCTGCCAGAGAAGCTAGAGCTAGGCAAGGACTGTTTACATTGTTAAAGTACAATCCTAACCCCATGCCTACTCTAAAGTAAATTAAATTCAGTTTGGTGGGGCTTACTCCCAGGTAAGAAGCATTAGGATCCCAGCCCCTTAAAAGAAACAGTTGGGGGGCAGAGAAAGGGAGGGGAGTTTGCCTCTGTGTCTGCTCACAGTCCAGTGCAGTCCTGGCCATGTTTACTCAGAAGTAAGTTCCACTGAGTTTAATGGGGCTTACTCCTGAAGTGAATGTGAATATAGGATTACAGCCTTTAACTTCTAAATTCAGTCCTTTCCTTTAAATACTAGGTGATTTATCAATAAATATTATAATTTATAATGTCTGTTCAGTGTGTCATCACGTGACTCTTATTGTTGCTTGTTACGAGTAGTACACCTACTCTTCAGGATAGTGCCACAAATAGATTCCAAAACTTGCTCCAACCCCCCTGTGCAGGTAATGAATAATAGCTGCTATCATAGCTGCAATAATAAAATAACTTAATGGCTAGGTAACACATTGCTCAGAAATGATAGTTATCAATAAATAATAGAAATTTTGGGTAATAGCTATCCCTTGTATCTTAACAACATAATCCCAAGCAGGTTTATCGAAAGTAACTTTCACAGTTCAATGGAGCTTACTCTCAAGTAATTGTGCAAAGGATTGTAGCCTTAATCTTATTTAATGCCTTATTTCCTTTACGTCTCAACTGTCTTGCAAAGAGCTCAGTGTGGAATATGTAGTCCTGCACCTCTCAAATATATCCTCAGAATAGCCCTATGAGGTAGTTTAGGCTGAGAAGGTGACTAGCCCAGAAGTCACCCAGTGAGTTTCATGGCTGAATGAGGGTTTGAATCCAGGTCTCCCAGGCCCTAGCCCAGTACTCTTATCACTACACCACACTGTCTTTTGCAGAACTTGTACACTACAGTACCTCTATAAATCCAATATAAATTACCCACTATACTTCTCTTCCTTGGTCTTTTAAAACCTATTGCAATCAATGGTAAGGTAAATTCTGTTGTGTGCTTTCTATTTCCTCCTAAAGGTCAAGAAGAGAAATTTAGCCAAGACTCTTCCAATAATTTGATGACATAGGTCAGCAGTGATAAATGGGGGGGGGAGAGAATGGCAGTGGCACAGAGATGGCAAGGTTGGGGGTACTTTGGTGGAATGCAGCACAAGCTTGCAGGTGTGTGCCCACGTGCTGCAGGATGGTGGTGCCACCAGCCCTGAACTTGCAGGCCCCTTGTCTCATTCACTGAGTGGCAATGTTGCCATTACTGAGAGAGCAGTGCTATTGCAGAGTCAGGGATCCACCCTGCGTTTTACTAGAACCTCAAGAACCACCAACTGCAGCCAGCTGCAAAAGACGTACGTCTAGTATGAAAGAACATGGCGTCTGAGAAGCTGCTGAGCACAGGGTTATCAGAACTGAGATGAGCTCACAGTCTTTCCACACATAGATCTATTCCAACTTTCCACAAGTATTCTTAATTTCAGTTGTCAAATTTCCAAATGGATGTGTGTCCTTTTGTTGCTATTGTTAAACAACTGGAAGCCAGAAGTGCTTGCCAATTAACTACAAATCTCCCAGGGATCTACCAATAAATTACAGTCTGTCTTCTGGCCATCCCTGCACTAAATCATTTGTATGGGCACAGACCTACCTTGCAGGGTTGTTGTAGCATGGTTCAAAGGAGTGCTTGCAAGAATGAAACTACAATAGCAGAGGTAAGACTCTTCAAAACATTGCCAAAGAAGGCATTCTCAAAAAAGCAACTGTCACCTTTCTACTGTGTATCCAGAAATTGAGAAGAAAAAAATTGTGGATTTGCTCATCTCTGTGTAGCTCTTACCTTCTATGTCAAGTGTCATGCATCAAAATTATACACACCTGATGGTCAAACACATGATAATGGCTGCCTCCATTAGAAACTGCTGTCAGAAGTAGCTGCATCACATGGTTTTATGGTAACACAAACCTGCCTTGTAGGCTTGTAATGTTTTGATTATTTATTTATTTATTTATTTGATTTCTATCCTGCCCTTCCAGCAGGAGCCCAGGGTGGTAAATACTCTATGGTTTGAATGGTTAGACTTCATGGTTAGACTAGATCAGGATCTAATACTCTAGATCAGGATGGTTAGACTTCAGGGTTTTGGTATTGATTTTATTATTATTACAAAAACCCAAGATCCACCAACCAGAGCAAGCCACAAAATATATGCACTTAACAGTGAAATAATTCTTAGCCCAGGAATTTGTTTGGAGTTCCAAAATTGAACTGAGCTCACAGTATTTCCACATAAAAATCCACTCAGATTACCCCCCACTTTCTTCATTTCAGCAGTATAATGGTGGGGTGGTCATTTTATTGTTTTCATTGTGAAACAGGAGTCTGAAATCCTCACTGATCTTCTGTGAGTCATCCTGAGATACACCAATACATTTTGATCTACATTCTGCCCACCCTGCATTTAAAGTGCTATCCAAAAGCTAAATATTATGACATAGATCAGTGGTTCCCAACCTGGGGTGTGTGAAGTAATCCGGAAGGGGCTGTGAACAGTAAAGAAATTTATTATTATTGTTGTTGTTGTTGTTGTTGTTGTTATTATTTATCATTAATTTTTATTCAAATTTTCAAAGACAAAAAACAAAACAAAACAAAAATAATTAAACAATAAAATAAAATGTTGACTTCCGATTTATCGCAGATCAGTTATAAGTCTACAATATATAACAATCATGTCTCCTAAATTATATTATAAAATCACTTTCCTCCAGTAGTTATCTTAATTAATCATCAAATCTCATAAACATTACTTTATTCTTTCCACAAAAAGTCAAAGAGAGGTTTCAATTCCTTGAGAGATATATCTTTCAATTTTTCTCCAAATAAACATGTCGATTAATCCATCTCATCAAACCTGTTAGATCCAATAATTTCAATAGCCATTCTTCCATTATCAATATTAATTCCATCTTCCATCTTCAATAGTCCTGTTCAGTCCAGTAATTTCAGTATCCATTCTTCCATTATCAGTATCCCATATTAATCTTGCTGTCATAACCATAGTCACATAATAAGAGTCTGATGGGAATTTCCTTTATCACAAATATTTTCTTGCCATCAATTCTGAATATGTTGCTGAAATATTGTTGTAAAGTCATATCTCTGTTCTTCTTTTTTACAAAATGCACTGGCTCATCTCTTAAGAATTTTTCCATTGTCACATATCTGTAGTTAATTCCATAGATTTTTTCTATGTCAAGCTCCATCACATCATTCCAGTCCAAAAAGTTATCCAAGACATTGATAACTTTATCTCTAATATCTTCATTAATTTCTTCAGAGACCCCGTTGAATTCCAAACAGTAAACTTTGTTTCTAATATCCATAAACTCCAGATCTTTTTCCAATTCCACATTTGTTCCAATCTCCAGGGCTTGTATCTTCTCTTTAATTTTTCTTTTCTCATCTCTAATCTCATCAATCCCCTCTCTCACAAGACCCCCTATTTCTTTAAGCTCCTGCGTCATTTTGCCAAATTCAATTTTCATCTCCTGTCTACCCTGTCTCGGTTTGTTTCGTTATTTCAATCTCATCCATTATTTTCTGAAACATAATTTCTTCCATGGTCTCAGCCACTTTCCTGATTGCCATTCTTAAAACCACGAAAACAAAAATTATTTCAGCCACAATTGGGTTAATATTCCAGGCTTGATGACATCACAGTGTAGACAGTACAGCCTGCCTTATCTCTTATATGTTCAGGAATACAAAACAAATTTAGTTCCCAGCTTCAAAACAGTTAGTGGCGTCGTGAACAAGTAGATTCGTCAAAATGAAATAGACCAAAAAGAAAATAGTCCCAGACATATAATACTCCAAAGTTCATAAATCAAATTTATTTATTTTTTTCCCTCCTCGAAATAGAAATCCCTCTTCCGTTTGTATCTTTAGAATGCACTTCCAGGCCAGCTTTTTGCAATAAAAACAAAGATAGGCTTTTTCAATTTCTTTCCTCCTTAATTTCGTGAATAAAAGAGAAGAGTTATAACTCACCCAGAAATTCTTTATATCTGATTCATTGACAAATCTCTTTTTGCTGCAACGATTTAAACCAAGTGAAAAAAAAAATAGAAAGAAGGATGCTTGCCTGTTAAAGTCCGTTTTTCTTTGAAGAAAAGATAAACGTGTCGCTTAATCAGTTAGAGCTTGTTGGAAGTCCGTCCGGCATTGCTGGCTGAACCTTCTCTCATAAATTAATGAAATCCAGTCCTCCCAACAAAAACAGGCTTTTGTGGTTAATCTCTACGTTTCTCCCTGCCCGGGAGAAAATCTTTACCAGTCAAAAAGAACGTTCTGACTGATTTTAACTTCTGAGACGAGAGCTCGTCTCAAAAAGCAGGCACAAGCAAAGTCACCCTTCCCGGAAGTCCAAGAAATTTATTATTATTTTTAAAAAGTCTGCACTCCCTGGACACTGTCTGCTCCCCACTGCCGCTGCAGATGATACCACTGTAGCCTGGAAAGCCCAACTGTTAAATAATGTTCCCCACATTTATATTTTGAGTGTAGTTTTGTGTATTAAAACGCATGATATCCTCAAGAAAGAATCAGGTGTACCATGTTGGAAGAATAGTTTCAGTTCATAATCTTTTAAGCAGCTTGTTTTTGTTGCAGCCCCCTCAAAATATTTTCATATAAAATATTCAATATATTTAGGTCTGCACTTTCACAGATTTATCTATGAGTAAGTCCTATTGATCTCTATAGGACTGTATAGATATGTATAGGATTGTTCCATGAAAGCCTACATCAAAGCCCATACATACTCTAATAGCAGGCAATGAAACATGCAATATTTTAATTATAATTATGATAGTTACAGGTTAGTATTTTCTTTTTAAAAGTTGGTGTTTTGATTTTAAAAACTTAAGAATCTGCAGGAAAAATGAAAAAAGTAAAACTACATTCCTGTTTCTGCCAACACTCTTTCTATTGAATGCACCCCTTGACAAGAAACAGTTTCAGGAAGTATAACAAACCCAGCATGCCTTGCCTTGTTGCCAGTAAAAGGGAATTGCTTCAATGGCACATTTAATAAGTGTCATTGAAGCCATTTTCTTTCCCTGGCAGCAAATGTGTATATAATAGACTGTACACTCGTTGAATGTTACATGTGAATAACTGTACGAGTGTACAGCCCAGCTACTTGTGTACCCAGGTACACAGACTGTACACTCGTTGACTATTACATGTGAATAACTGTACGAGTGTACAGCCCGACTACTTCTGTACCCAGGTACACAGACTGTACACTCGTTGACTGTTAACGTGTGAACAGGGCCAGTATCATCCAGGGATCTGTTGGTGACTACTCTGCCCAGCAACCAGGTGCATTCTGTTATTCTGCTAAACACCATTTACCAGGGATGATTAACAAGTCCCCCCTCCATATGGCAGTCACCAGATAAATTCTACACAGTCAGTTAAGAAGGACTGCAAAGGTGATTCAGAGATAAGGAGGGCTGAAACCTAAAACCAAGGTTCATGCAATTCATATATCATATATTATGAAGCCTGCCAAGGTTACACCAACGGCCATGAAGTCCAGCAACTGTTCAAAAGGACAGAGTAGAGCTTTGAGCTGAAAAGCCAATGATATATGTCAGGTACACCGAGCCACCACATTATACCACTGTTGCCCCTGGAATTGGCCTGGTATTTGTTCAGGCCTAAGGAAAAAAATGGGAAATCTAATATTGCTTCCGATGAAAGAGATCGGACATAATTCCAGCTGAGGACTATGCCATCTCTCTGGCCAAAGCTTCTGGAGAAATAGCTGGGGCCCTTTCTCCAGTCACTAGACAGAATGACAGGGGTTCCTCAGCAGAGGGCTACACCATTTTCTGCCGAAAGAGTTTGAGTAGCAAACTAGGCCCATTCCCCAGGGTTCTGAGTGAAAGACTAAGCCCTTCTACAGTCACTGGGCAGACTGAGAAAGTGCCCATTACGTTCCACAAGCAGCATCAACACCAGCAGCGTCAAAACCAACCTAGCTGCTCAGGTGCAATTGTTGAGGAATAATACTTAGAAGGCCCAAGGTTGGCTGGTATACTTACCGTAGGATCGCCTTGTCTACCTTAGGGTTAACATACACCTTGTGCAGCCCAAATTGCATGCAGCCTTCCGGCAGGATTCCTTCTGACGCAGGCTGTGTGAAATATGGAATTGATGGCTGCTGAAAAAGCTACTACTGGTCTGACAAGGACCATGGATAATTTATCATGGTTCGTGAGAGGAGCAACCTCTAAGAGCAGAAATAATCGCCCACAGTGGGGAGGGGCAGTGAGAGTGTCCTTCCGCACTGGTTTTGTATCTGGCCTGACAGGAACCATGGATAACTCATCATGGTTCCGCAGCAGCAGCAGTCTGCTTGTCTGGATATGCCTTTAATTTGCAATCTTTGCCAAGGTGCCCCATTTAGAACTCTAAATGCAGCCAGGAGATCCAGCCAAGGGATAAACCAAGTGCACACAGTGGATAGGAGCAGTTCAACTCTGAATGTAGCCCAGAGATGTAGTCAAGGGCCAGAATATACAAACACCATCAACTATGGCCCAAGCAAAGTACTTGTAGCAAAGGAGCAAGTCATTTGAAGTAGTGACAAGATAGTAGCATCAACAGGCAAGTGAAAGCTGAAGGGGTAGTGAAAGCTGAGGGCTTATCCAAACGGAGCGGGATAATCCACAGTTTCCATATTCGGTTTGTCATGTGATAGTCCTCACTTTGCCTTTTAGTTCGCTCTTTCCCAATTAAAAAAAACGCTTTTTTGCACACGCCCTACATTCTTTTCGCTTTTCCCAAGCTCTGCGTCTAAAACCTCCCCCTATCAACCAATTGGTCAGCAAAAAAATTACGTATGCTCCTCTCCCCCTTTGCAACGAAGCACAATACGGCTGTAAAGGAGTTCTCGCCTGGGAAGGAAAGGCTGCTTGTCGGTTTCACGCCTGCCTTCCCAAGGAGAATGAAATTGACAAAGCTTTCCGGAGCTTGAAACCGATCAGAAGCCCTTTTCTTGTTTGCATTTGCGATATTACACTTAAACAAATGTATGCTTTTCTGATTTGAAGCAAAACCCCCAGCAAGTAGAATGAAATTGACAAGACTTTCGGAGGCAGGCTGAAACCGACCACACACCCCTTTCTCGCTTGCTGTGCATTGCAGATCTCACCCAGAGTGGCCGCCCAGTTTGCAGGCTGGCAAAAAATAAAATGCATCTGCGCAGTAGTTGCAGACCCCCCCCCAACACCCCACCATTACGATGATTGGTTCAATTTTCCCGGGCTTATTCTCGCACATGCGCAAAAGTGCAGATACGTGATTGGCTGTAATGAGGAGAAGGGGCAAGGGGAAACGCCCAAGAACCGCCCATCAGCTGTAAAGCCCGCGGTATTGCATCCTAACTCCTGAAGGCACAGCGGATGATTCTCATTTTTGCCGGTATTGCAAGGAGCGGATTTAACCTGCGAAAATGCGTAACAGCGCGAGACGGCATTTGGATGACCGAAAAATAATGAACACACATAGCAGGCGTGTCACACATTTTGCAGTCGTCTGGATGAGCCCTGAGGCTGGCCCCAACAGCGCCAGATGCCTGAGTCATAACTTCTGAAATGGACTCACTAGCAGTGTAGGTAAATAAAGAGGACCACCAATCAATCCTCTCCATGGTAATAGTGACCAAGGAAGAAGTCGCTTCCAGTGAACTTGGAGGAGACACATGCCATGCCTGGCTGGCAGCCAACAAAATAGAGGCGGCCTGGTGCAAGGAGGTTCTGTACTTGAAGCCTTGAACCTCCTAACAGTTTGATATGTGAGGAAAAGACAGAGGTGGTCCACATCAGAGAGTGATTGACATGGTATACACACACCTGCCACCTGTCCTGGCATACATGCACCTTTCTCTTGTCCTGCTGCTGGAGCCTGAACTGGGATGTTATACACGCACGTGAGTGAGGAGTACAGTATCTTTAGTCAAACACAGGCAGGGAGCACCGGTACACGCCCACGGACGAGGGGAGCGGTACAGCCCCAAGTGCACTTCAGCCCAGCAGTACATCATCTGGCCGCTGATCCACCATAATATATGCACACAAGGATGGGGGTGCAGTATCTGTCATCAACACACACACTAGAAGAGGGGTGTGGTGTGAATAGGGACGCCGGTACACACCCACGGACGAGGGGAGTGGTACAGCCCCAAGTGCACTGCTAGCAATGAGATACCATGAAGTCAAAGCACAGGTACATGCACACAGTGAGAGGGGTGTGGTACTGCTCCTGTGCACTTATATATCTGGTAGCCTCTCCACCTCCTGGACCTGTTCTCCTTTTTTTAAAAAAATGAATAAAAATAATGTTAGCACAAGTATAGACTGTATATCTCCCTATATAAATACATTGAACACACAACACAGATGCGATATGTGGAGGAGAAACTAAAAAGCTCTAGACAAATGCCTCAGAAACAAAAAGAGTGGGAAACGTTAAGCAAACAAAAAGACGGTTGATTAAAAAGAGCGGGAAAAGTCAGAAACAAAACAATGGCCACCTAGTCTGACTGCACCAGACCCCCAAGGGAGCTCAATGGTGGCCATCACGGCGGTATAGACAGCCGCTTAGGGGGGCAGTGACAAGGCAACCACCCCCTCAGTCGACGCAGAGCCAAGAGCTTATATACTCCAGTGTCTCTGCTTCAGTATCCTGTTTCTGGTGCGCCATGTGCCAGGTCTGGATAATAGCATTGCTGATACTCTGTCGTGTTGGTCCAAGAATTGGCCTATTGGGCGAGGGAACATCCAGGACCAATGCCAGTGGCGCTTTGGAAGCTTGGAGATTGAAAGCTGAAAGGGTGATAAGGCTATCTATCATTCCTAGTACTCTGGCCTCTTAGGACAGGACAGGGAGTTCCTCATGTTCAGAGCGGAAGGGAGTTGGCCACAGGTATGGCCTATTCTGTTGGAGCAGTTAATAGAATATTGTGTGCATTTGAAGGAGAAGGGCATGTCTATTGGTACTCTAAGAGGTAAGGTGGCTGGTTTGTTGTTTCTCTCACGGGCTAAAGGGTTCCATATTTTACAAATGATTTTCATATTCAGAAAATGATGGAGGGGTAGCCCTGCACATCTTCATAATACAGCACCTATCTCTTCAGAACTGTTGAGGGGCATGAAGTAGCAATGGGAGGCATTATGTGATTTCCCTTATGAGGGTTCTCTGTTTCATGCTGCTGCCATGATAGCCCTTTCAGAGCTTTCAGGATAGGAGAGCTGATTACAAAGTCAGGGTTTGATCTGCTGCAGTCGGCTCTACCATTTCAGGATCTGTTGTTTATTGAGGATAGGATACACCTTACGGTTCATTGGTCCAAGACAGACCAGAGGAAGAAGTGGTTAAGTTGTTCCCTTCTGATGAGGGCCAGGTTTGCCTGGTACAGGTGATGAAGAACTATGTGGGCAGGAGAGGTTCTTCACCTGGGTTTCTTTTTTGCCATGTGGGTGGTGCCCCTTTGATGAAGTATCCGCTTTGCACTGTCACCAAGAGGGCCTTGGAGGCCTTGGGGGTATGTCCATGGGAATTTGGTGTACATTATTTTCTGATTAGGGCGGCCTTGGCTGCTCCTTATTTGGGTTTGCCACAGAGTGGCATACAGCAGATGGGGTGATGGATAAGGCCTGTGAGATGGAAGAACTGATTAATGGTTGTCAACAAGTTTTTACAGTTTCTTCTTGTTCTTTGTTAACAAGTGGCTGAGATGGAGGAGAGACCATCAGAGTCCTTATCACTGGCTACAGCATAGTATTTTGGGTCAGCCTCAGAGCAGTGTGCTAATGGCTGGGAACACAGTTGGGCCCCAGTGGGACAGCCTCTGTGCAATGATCAGGCAAGAGAGGCCTGACTTTGGGTAGGCTATTGCCTACTATTTTATTTATTTATTTATTAAATTTATTAGTCGCCCATCTGGCTGGCTGTCCAGCCACTCTGGGCGATGTACAAAATAAAAAATACAAATACATTAAAATGTTAAAAATCTCAACAACAATAATAAAACCTAGCCCACCCCAAAAGCCTGCCAGACAAATGGCATACATTATGTTGCATGTGGCTGGTAATGACCTTGGCCTGTTGAATGGTAAGGTGTCGATATTGCAAGCTTTGGGGGATTCTGATTTGATTAGGCAGAGGTGGTCCAGGGTCTTGATTTTGTGGCCTGAAATTATTCCTAGGAGGGTGTGGAGGGATAATCTGAACCCCAAGGCCCTGGCTAGGGCTGCTAAGAAGGCCAATCAGGAAATTAGGTTCGCACTGTTGCGGGTTAGGGATAGAATTAGTGTTCATTCCAACATCAAACACAGTGGGGAAGATGTGTGCAGGACCAATAGAGTACATCAGGAAATTATATTTTCTTCTCTGATTTGCATAGGGGAGTGAGTACTGCTACTGAACAGCGGTGGGGGAAGAAGGCCTAAGTTGACACTTGCCCTCCTCCTGTAGCATGTGTGTGTGGGAAAAGGGAAGTGTTGGAGATGAATGGTAAGTACTCTGAGGCACTTTAAAGTGAATAGTGATTCCAGAGACTTGCACGCAGGGTTGAGAGACCCACAGAGTGGGGTATGGACCACTACTGAGATTAACCTGTACTGCTCATTTGGGATCTTGTGACTGGGATTGGGTTGGGAAGATCTCCCTCCTTACCTTAAGGGTGTGGCGGGGTAACGAGTTGGAATTAAGCCCAGCTTGAATCCCCGCTGCAGGGTAAGCTCGCCTGGGAAGAACAGGCCTAGGAATCTGAATGAGATTGATGGGATTTACCACACATAGTCCCATTTCCCTATGCATTTTAGTTATACTTCACAATGTTTAAGTGTAGTTAATAAAATGGCCCTAGTTTAAACCCATACACTTGTGTCTTGCCCCTTTATTTCTGATTCCTGCTGCAAACACTGACGCCTGGCTTCTCCCCTCTTATTCCTCTATAGGAAAACCCAAAATTTGCTTTTCAAGATAAACAATTTAATATGGAGGCTTTTAGGCAAGTCAGTTTGTTCTGTCTCAAGGAGTTTTAAAAGGATGCCCATCCTTTACTCAGAGACATGTGTCAGAGACAGGATAGAAATATTTTGTGGCTCTCATGGTACCACGTTGGTTATTTTATTAGGTGACCTGATATCATGAGACAAGCCCTGAGGGACCTTACTTAATTTGAGAGAACGATTTTAGTTGCAGATGACACACAGCGGGGTCTGTTGTTGAAGCTGTATGCTCTTCTCATATAAAAGGATATGGGATCAGCAGACAGTTTAAGAATGTGGGAGCTAGATTGGGAAACAGATATAGAAGTGTCTCAATGGGAAAATATGTGGGCCAAGTTTTCATACAGGTCAGTCTCAGCAGCCACTAAGAAACTGATTTTAAGGTAGTACAAAAAAGGTACTTAACACCTATTAAATTGTCATGCAATCATAAGAGTGCTTGAGTGTTATGCTGGAAAGGATGCACCAGGAAGGGCTCTTTCACTCCTATGTGATGGATGTGTGATAAAGCAAGCAAATTCTGGGACTCAGTGTTGATGGAAACACTGGTAGGCATCTGAACAGGGATAGGGAAAGTGCCCAGGATCAGCTCCATCTGGAAGCAAGAAAGGGCATCAACCATGCAGTTCTGGAGGCCCAGGAAATACTAGGCCATGGACAGAATGTTAAATCAAAGGCACTGCAAGACAAATGCCCACATTTGTGGCCAAGTTGTTACACCAGAACTGCACCATGTCATTCTGAAGGGCCCCCAGCCAGATGTGTACAGCCAGTACGATAGGAGAAAATTCCAAGAATGTCATGTCAGTGGTCACCTCTGCCTTCCACCAGGTTGCTGGCCAGCACTCAGCACACCACGGTTCTCAGAAAAAGAGAACAAAGCCAAGCCTACCCACAGTACCTGACATAACCTGGAGATCAACCTCCAGGAGCAATTCATCCCTCCAAAATGAGAAGCCGCTGAACTCAGTGAGGAACGTGAGCCACAGCTGGAGATCCCCAAGCATGCCAGCAGTCATATGAATGTGGTTGAATTCAGAATTCACATCCTTCATAGCATCACACAGACATCGAAATAATGCCCGGCCAGGCAACTTAACCTTTGATGCCAAAACTAGGTGTCCCACCACCTCCTGGAGTTGATGCAATGTGAGTTTCCTAGCCACCACTGCACCCTGTAGCCTGGCATGCAGGGCCATGAATTTGTCTTCTGGCAGACTGGAGTATTGGGTGACTATGTCCAGCTCAATGCCCAGGAAGGTCAGACAGGTAGCAGGACCCCCGAGCTTCTCAGGGGCCAAAGGGACCCTAAAATAGTCTCTTAATTTCATGATGGCCTTGACCAAGTGCAAGCACTGAGTGGTGCCAACAGACCCCAGAAAAAGAAAGTCATACAGGTAATGGGAAGTAAGGGAAGATTCAGAGTTGTCCTTCAGCGCCCAATCCAGTAACATGCTAAAGGCCTCAAAGGCAGAGCAAGACATAAAACAACCTATTGACATTGTCCCATCAACGTAGTACTGGCCCTGGAATTCGAAACCCAACATGTCCACATCAAGTAAGTAAGCAGTAAACAAAAAGCAGATTTTATATTACACTTTACCAACAAGGCCCCCTTTTTGTCCCTACTCAACACCTTTGTAGCCTCATCAAAAGAGGTGTACTTCACCAAGGTGCTTTCCTGAGGAATCCCATTATTGGCAGAACCACACTTAGGAAAGGAAAGGTTGGGAATAAGATGGTACTCCCTGGCCTGCTTCTTGGGGACAATATCCCAAGGGGAAATCTGCAACTCAGGTAGAGGTGGAGAGGGACAAGGACTAGAAATCCTGTCAGCTGCAATCTTTGCAGAGAGCTTGACCAAACCAATTGCCCCCCAACAGCCTTTTGTATGCCTGGTTTGAGGACTTCAGGAAAGCTGATTTCAATAAACTCAGAACAATTATAAGTATGGTTCCATGGCAAGCGACCTTAATGAGAAAAGGAGTCGAAGATGAGTGGGAGTTTCTAAAAAGGAAGAAGCCAATGTGGCTTCACAAAAAGCTTAGAGAGGACCTGAAAACAACAAAGGACACATACAGGAAGTGGAAAGAAGGCCAGGCCACGAAAGAAGAGTACAGGCAGGTATCACACAATTGCAGGGACGGTGTCAGGAAGGCTAAAGCTGAGAATGAGCTGAGGTTAGCAAGGGATGCTAAAAGCAACAAAAAAGCTTTCTTTAGATACTTCCATAGTAAAAGACAGGGAAAAGAAATGGTGGCACAGCTACTCAGTGAGGATGGCAAAATGATAACAGATGACAAGGAACAGGCAGAAGAGCTCAATTCCTACTTTGGCTCATTCTTCCCCCCAAAAGGGTCTATGATCCTCCCAGGAAACATGAAGTAGAAGGGGGAGGATTGGAGCTTGAGATTGACAAACGGTCAAGGAATACCTAATCACTTTGAACGAGTTCAAATCTCCAGGGCCCAATAAACTGCATCCTAGAGTATTGAAGGAACTGGCTGAAGAACTCTCAGAACCGCTGTCTTTTATCTTTGTGAAATCATGGAGGACTGGTGAAGTGCCAGATGACTGGAGGAGAGCTAATGTCCCTGTCTTCAAAAAGGGCAAAAAGGAGGAACCGGGAAACTGCAGACCAGTCAGCCTAACATCAATCCCTGGAAAAACTCTGGAGCAGATTATAAAGCAGTCAGTCTGTAAGCACCTTGAAAACAATGCAGTGATTACTAGGAGCCAACATGGATTTATGAAGAATAAATCCTGCCAAACTAATCTTATCTCATTTTTTCATCGGGTAACCTTGTAGACTGTGGGAATGCTGTGGACATAATATATCTCGACTTCAGCAAAGCTTTTGACAAAGTGCCCCATGATATTCTGATTAGCAAGCTAGCTAAATGTGGGCTGGATGGAACAACTATCAGGTGGATCCACAGTTGACTCCAGAATCGTACTCAAAGAGTGCTTATCAATGGTTCCTTCTGAAACTGGGTGGAAGTAACGAGTGTGGTACCACAGGACTCGGTCCTGGGCCCAGCACTCTTCAACATTTTTATTAACGACTTAGATGAGGCGGTGCAGAGCATGCTTATCAAACTTGCAGATGATACAAAATTGGGGGGCATAGCTAATACTGTGGAAGACAGAAACAAAATTCAAAGAGACCTTGATAGGCTGGAGCATTGGGCTGAAAACAACAGAATGAAATTCAACAGGGATAAATGCAAAGTTCTACATTTAGGAAAAAGAAACCCAATGCACAGTTATAAGATGGGGGATACTTGGCTCAGCAATACAACATGTGAGAAGGATCTTGGAATTGTCATTGATCACAAGCTAAATATGAGCCAACAGTGTGATGTGGCTGCAGAAAAGACAAATGCTATATTAGGCTGCATAAACTGAAGTATGGTTTCCAAATAGCATGAAGTACTAGTTCCCCTCTATTCAGCACTGGTTAGGCCTCATCTTGAATACTGCATCCAGTTCTGGTCTCCGCACTTCAAGAAGGATGCAGACAAACTGGAACAGGTTCAGAGGAGGGCAACAAGGATGATCAAGGGACTGGAAACCAAGCCCTAGAGGAGAGACTGAAAGAACTGGGCAGGTTTAGCCTGGAGAAGAGGAGACTGAGGGGAGATATGATAGCACTCTTCAGGTACATGAAAGGTTGTCATACAGAGGAAGGCCGGGATCTCTTCTCGATCGTCTCAGTGTGCAGGACATGGAATAACGGGCTCAAGTTGCAGGAGGCCAGATTTTGACTGGACATCAGGAAAAACTTCCTAACTGTTAGAGCCATACAACAATGGAACCGATTACCAAGAGAGGTAGTCAGCTCTCCAACAGGAAACATTCAAGAGGCAGCTGGACAGCCATCTTTTGGGAATTTGGATTCCTTGATGGCCTTATAGGCCCCTTCCAACTCTACTATTCTACGATTCTATGAAAAGCAATAAAAATGGTTAAAACATCATAAAAACAGACCATAAAATACATTAAAACAAAACAACTTTAAAAACATTCTTTAAAAAAGCTTTAAAAACATCTTAAATAAAAAGGGTTAAAAATATTGTTTAGGGAAAAAAACATATTAAAAGCAATTCCAACACAGATTGCAGACTGGGATAGGTCTTAACTTAAAAGGCTTGTTGAAAGAGGAAAGTCTTCAATAGGCGCCAAAAAGATAATAGAGATGGCGCCCTCTAAGGAGAGGGAATTCCACAGGGTGGGTGCCACCACACTAAAGGTCCGTTTCCTATTTTGTGCGGAATGGAGCTCCTGATAAGATAGTATCTGCAGGAGGCCCTCACCTGCAGAGCACAGTGATCGACTGGGTATATAAGGGATAAGACTCAGTCAAACCCCCTTGGCAAGCTTTAGTAAGCCAAGAAGGGCAAGGGTCAAGAGGACACGTTGCTGGCCGCATCCCTGCATGCACCTTGTCTACGTCATCAAGCTGCATCAACTGAAACCGTTCCCAAGAAGTTGCAGCAGAGGAACAGCTGGGGATGGAGCAAATTTATAAAGTGAGCTCACCCTTCCTCCTCATTAGCCAATTCAGCCCCTGTGACCTCCCAACAGCTCCATCCCTGTGGGAGTCCAACTCCCAAGTCATCTCTGATAGAGGAGGGGTGAGGGCAAACCTGCCTCTGCCTAAGGGTGGGAATGACATTCTTGCTGCTATCAACAAAATCTTGATTAAAGATCTCCAGAGATATCTTCCTGAATCCAATTAAACAGAATACAAATTTGGAAAGTCTCAGTATAATGTAAATCTTATTGATTTTATTATATTTAATTTGCCTCCACAAACCATAAGCAGATTACATCATAATTACCACTTTTATCTTTAGTAAAAGATACAAATAGAGACATTGAAGCCAAAGAACTTTTGAGTTTTTTTGTTGACTGCTTCAATTCTTGCCATTGTACAATATTGGAAAGCATTTAAAGAATTGGTTTGGAGAAGTATGGAATACTGCTATATCTAAAAAGATTATGCACAATATAAGAATCATACAAGGCACAGAATGTCCACAGGTATTCTATACTGTCCGGTGGAATTTTATTTTATATACTAATAGCTAACATTATGAAACTGAGGTTATCATACTTTGGACACATAATGAGAGGACATGATTCATTAGAAAAGACAATAATGCTGGGAAAAACAGAAGGGAGTAGAAAAAGAGGAAGGCCAAAGAAGAGACGGATTGATTCCATAAAGGAAGCCACAGACCTGAACTTGCAAGATCTGAACAGGGTGGTTCATGGCAGATGCTCTTGGAGGTCGCTGATTCATAGGGCTGCCATAAGTCGTAATCGACTTGGAGGCGCATAACAACAACAACAAACTAATAATAATTTGCAGCACCACTTTTCTGCAGCTTTGACGGACATATCAAACTCACAATTTTTATTTGGTTTTTGTCTCTAATATGGTCTGTATTTATTCATGTTTGTAATTGCTTGTCCTTGGGTATATATTTTGACCATTCTCCAGATTGGTTACATTGTTTATTCATTGGCATTGTATAAATTTTTTATTTATTTTTGTTTAAAATAAGCAAACTGACATTTCCATCATATTGGTAACAGATGCACGTTTGTTGAATCTCTTCTCCATCTCAATCTGACCACCAAGTCCATCAGTTTTGTATAGCTTTTGGCTAGCAGGCTTTTTACCACATTCTTTGATATTTTTCCTCAGGGTGTCATCATCTGCCTTGCAGACAGAAGAGTCATTAATTAAAAATATTGACACCATGGAGATATTCATCCTCCTGTTTGTGGGGTAATTCCATATTTTGTTAACGTATGTCCTTTATTAGAGCCCCAAATTTATATACTCCATGCTTGTTCTAGTTCATAAAATCTGATGATTGCTTTCTGCTTAAGAAATCAGTGTGATACCTTAATATAGAGGGTAATAGGGAGACTTCAGGGCCTAATTTACTTGTGTACTTGTTTCATTACAATAACTTATATGAAATTAACTTTCATTTTTAACTGCCTTCCTCTCTTTTTACAAGTTCACAATAATGCTTCTAATGGAGTATTAATATAAAGCTGTTCCAACTTCTATAAATCCTCATCTGTGTCTTGTGTAAGCCAAAGATTTATCCAGCTCAGTTGTGCTGCTTCATAATATATAATCACTAATAGGCAAAAAACCTTGCGGTTTAAGAATGTACCTATAACCCACAGCTATTTCTATCAAACTTTAAAAAGCAGGGAAATTGGGCAGCTATAGTGAATGCACCAGGGGAGCAGGAGACCTGACCTCCTTTCTGAGATATTGGACTGCCCTACAAATTGCTCAAAATGCAAACACCATTTCGGTTGGTCTTTCACAGTCCAATCCACTTGCTGTGTAGCTTGGAAGAATTTGGTAACATGTGCCTCTGAGCATATGGTGAGTGCTGGCAACACCTGCCATCTCCAAAGATAGAGAATTATATTTTTGTATGTTTGTTCCTGTTCTTCTTACTTTGCTTCTTTCCTGTCTTACTGATGTTTCTACAGAGAATCTAAACTAGAAAATTTTATTTTCCTCATTATTCATTCCAGAAATCTGTGCCAAATTTATTTTTATTAATTTCAAAGCCTTTTTATTGGTCAGTGTCATATGATTAAGACAGACTTTTGTGTTTCAAATTGGAGGTTATGGTCTATTTCTATTTTGGGTGCATTAACAGTGGAATCTGAAACTGTAGTTTGATGTAAAATCAGACTGATTACGATATGTTGCTACTTCAGCAATGACTCTAGCTGTTGGAAAAAAGAGGATGCATGTTTTCAGCCTGCTATCTTTAAACCACTTTATTTAAGGCAAGGTGGGCATGGTCAATTAAAAACATAGAGCACATCTAGAATTTTGCTAGAATATATTTCACCTCCCACTGTTTTATCTTGTGCAAATTGACACACTCCTGAGGTCCACTGGAGACTATTTTGCAGAAGTCAGTGCCATTATTATGTTTGGAGTATTTTTAGTGTAAATTTTGCAAAGTGTTGCTGTACTTCACATATTCGCAGAAATAGAAAGAAAAGAAAATGATTTCCTATAGGAAACTTCACTAAAACCGAGACACTCCTGATGTCCACTGGAGACTATTCTCCAGAATAGTCAGTGCAATTATTCCAAAATGATTTCCTATAGGAAACTACACTAAAATTGTGAAGTAAATCAGACATATTCAAAGTGACCATCTGAACTATATCAACTGTCTTAATAATGTTACTTCCTCCCTGCTAAAACAAGATCAGCACAGCACTTGTCTTGTTTCTATTATTTGGGCTGATTGCAGATGTTGCCACCACTCACCATATGCTCAGAGGCACGTCTTATCAAATTCTTCTAAGCTACACAGGAAGTAAGATCCTCCGTGGCGCAGAGTGGTAAGCAGCGGTAACACAGCCGAAGCTCTGCTCATGGCCGGAGTTCGATTCCAACGGAAGGAGGAAGTTGAATCTCCGGTAAAAGGGGTCGAGGTCCACTCAGCCTTCCATCCATCTGTGGTTGGTAAAATGAGTACCCGGCATATGCTGGGGGGTAAAGAAAGGCCGGGGAAGGAACTGGCAATCCCACCCTATATATACGGTCTGCCTAGTAAACGTCGCAAGACATCACCCTAAGAGTCGGAAACGACTCGCACTACAAGTGCGGGGATACCTTTACCTTTTTACACAGGAAGTGGATTGGACAGTGAAAGACGAATTCAAATGGTGTTTGCATTTTGACCAATTTGTAGGGCAGTCCAATATCTCAGAGAGGAGTTCAGGTCTCCTGCTCCCCTGGTACATTCACTATAGCTGCCCAATTTCCCTGCTTTTTAAAGTTTGATAGAAATAGCTGTGGGTTATAGGTACATTCTTAAACCGTAAGGTTTTTTGCCTATTAGTGAATTTCCCTGCTTTTTAATCCGGGAGGTAAGAGATGGGATCCTGTGCAAGTTAGCACCAGCAGTAACAGAAATAGTTCAGCAGTGTATTTTAAATGTTATATTACCTTCAAGAATGCCTTTACTTTTACAAGAGGGTCATGGCTTAGTGGCAGAGAACATGCTTTGCATGCAAAAGTCCCCACATTCAATACCAGCATCTCCAATTAGGGTTGGGAGAGATCCTTATCTGAAACCTTGTCAGTCAGTACTGAGCTAGATGGACCAATGGTCCGACTTGGTGTAAAGCAGCTTCCTATGTTTCCTATACTCTACAGGGGATACACAAAGAAATATGCTTGAGACCCTTTCTTTAAACGTTGTGCATCTTGCAATCTATATTACTTTGCAAAGTATCAGCAGTTACTATCTCTTCTGCTTTAATCTCTGAATGGCAGTCATAGGGCTCACAGTGACAGATTATACACTTAAGAAGCAACTGTGTGTTCTGAGATTCTTAAACCTGACTTTTTAATTTGCTACTGCACTACTGGTCACAAACAGAAAAACCACTTGGCCACCTCATTAGTGTAATATGGTATTACACTAACTGCAAATGTTTGATGAAGACCTTCTGTTCTCTGCAAAAGATGAAGAGGAAAATGCCTCTTCCCTATACAGCAAAGGCTTTCACAAAAGTGGGAGGCAGTAGCCAACACAGGACTAATTTCAGATGGGGGCTTCAACACAGGACTAATTTCAGATCGTGAGTGAGTGAGTGAAAGAGATTTAAGATTAAACAACCAAGAGCTAAATTCAAGATTAAAGTGTTAAAAACAAAGAGTCGCATCAAATCTCAAAATAACTACAACAATGTTATGAGCACAGGTCAAACAGCCACACACACACTGCAAATAAAAAGTATTTGAGCTTTTGTCATTTATAAACCCATTTAAGGGTGGGGGGTGGGGGTGACAGGGCGACTGAGCCAGCGGAAAGAGCAGGCTGCGGGAGACAGCGGGGGTGGGAACACACACACACACATCACCGTCACTCACCTCCATTTTGCTGCTGCCTTCTCCGTCATCCTTGCCCTCTGGCGCTCTCTCCCTCCACCGTCCATTTCTCTCTCTCTCTCTCTCTCTCCTGACCGTCTGGCTCTCCATTTCCTCCCTCGTGCTTCCTCACACAGAGCATGAGGGAAGAGCAATGCCGAGCAGAAGGCCAGTGTGAGTCACATGTCTGTTGCCCACCAATCACAGGAGCAGAAGACTTCCCCTGCTTCCTCCAAGTAACTGGAAGGGGAGGGGGGTGAAACAAAAGAACTCTTGTTTCTACTGCGCATGCGTGATGTTATCACCCACGGTAATGCATTTTTTATCTATTAATTAAAAACAAACCATGCCGTTTTTTTACTTTAAACCTACTGAAGATGAAGCTCTGTGTTTGGGGCAAGCTCAGGGATTTGATTAGAGATACCTTACAGTCATCTCTGAGTTTTAATGAACGACAACAGATTATGAGAACTTCTCAAGAAAAAAGTCCAAACGGCTTCTTGTTTTTCTCTCTCCCGTTTTTCACTTTAACCTGTGAATTCTCCGTGGGGGGGGTTGTGTATCACCAAGAAAAGTTTCAGAATTGTAGAGCTGATGGTTTAAGTTTATTAAGTTGAACTGCAGGGCCGGAGGCCAACGCAAGTAATACAGTAAAAATACAATACAAACATGATATAAATACAATAATTTATAATCAAACAAGGGGAATTAAAGACATGCCTAGATGATATTTGTTGAGGCGATGTGATTTGCCCGAAGTTTTCTGGCTGCTATTATAAAAAGGGATACATTATGGGTTACTTCTCGGATATGGTCAGCCATTAAGAAAATAATTTTTTCATCAGGTGAGCTAAGCCAGGGAATGTCTAGCCATCTTGGTTGGATATATATTGGGCAACAGAGCAATACATGAGGGAGGTCCTCCAGTGTTGGAGAACCACAGACGCAAATCCTTTGATCCTTAGGGACACCAGCTAATCGACCTTCCCTATCAGCATTTGGTAGGGAAAAAAAGCGTAAGGCTGTAAAAGCCTGTCTAAGAGCAGAGGGTATAGGTTGTGTGAGGTACGTAGCGCATTGAGGGACGAATTTAAAACGCCAGAACCAAGGAGAAACCTTCGAGTTGGTAAGAGTTAGCATATCTAATTTCAGGGAGTAAAGAAATATACGTTCACGTAAAGATTTGTTGTTTAGGTCTGAGTTAAACTCCAATGCTGAGAGATGGTATGTAGATAAGTTATTTAGCTTAGAGCCCCATAGGGCAAAAGCAAAAGAGTGTTTAAGGCACAACTGAAGTAATGCCCTAAACTGAGGCTCTTTAGTAGATCTTAGAAACTTCAAAAGAGTGAAATGTATATGTGCTATAAGGGGAGGGGAGCCAGTCTCAGCTCGTATCATTGCTGCTGAGGTACCCATTGGGAGAGATAGTAAGCGCCTGAGAAAACTGTTTTGTATAGTTTCTAGGGCTTTAACAATGTGGTTACCCCAACCCCATACTGAGGCTCCATATAAGATCTGTGGGATCACCTTGGCGTTATAAATTTTTAATGCTGGGTGGATCTGATTGCCACCCATAGTGCGAAAATTTTTTAGTATTGACCCTGCTGTCTTAGACGCGAGCAGTTTAGTATATTGTCGATGGTATTGCCAAGAGAGGGTGTCCGAAAAGTAAATTCCTAGATATTTGAATTCACGAGGTTGCTCTAGCTGATGTTCAGCTATATGCCAACGATGGCCTTGGAATTTCTTCCCAAATACTAAAACGTTGGTTTTAGCGTAGTTTATGTTCAAGTTTTCCTTTGAACAATAGGTCTGTAGAGATCTCAATAACTTTCTAAGTCCGATAGGGACTAAGGAAAGGAGGACCATGTCATTGGCGTGAAGAAGTGTCAAGACTTTCCTTTGGCCAATAGAGGGGAAAAAAATTGAGGTCCTGATAAGAAAGGGATAATATCATTTAAAAACAGGTTAAAAAGCAGGGGGGCTAACAAGCAACCTTGCTTAACACCTCTCTCTACCTCGATCGGGTCGGTGAGGGCTCCAGAAAAGGGAATTCTTACCAGTGCAAATGTATTGACATATAGAATACGAATTAAATATAGAAGGCGGGGGTCAATGTTCAGTTTGTACAGCTTGTGCCACAGAGCGTTCCTGTCAATCGAATCGAACGCTGCGGCCAGGTCAACAAATGCTGCGTATAGATGTCGGGTGGGACCGGCGATGGACTGTTTTGCCAAAAAATGGAGAGTTAGGCAGTGATCGATCGGGGAGGAGCCTTTACAGAAGCCTACCTGCTCTGGGTGAATGATCTGTTGTGTCAGAGCCCAGTCTTCTAATTTAATTAAAAGAAATTTGGCGTAGAGTTTAGAAACTACGTTCAGCAGGCTGATTGGCCGGAAGTTGGCAGGGTTAGAGGGATCGCCCTTTTTATAAATAGGGATGATGATGTTACATCTCCAGCCCTCGGGGATTGCACCAGTGTCATTTATTTTAGTAAATAAGCGGGCCAAAAATGGGGCCCACCAGTCGGAGAATTGTTTAATGACCTCTGGTAAGAGAAAATCTTCACCCGGGGCTTTTCCATTTTTTAATGAGTCGATCAGTGATTTTATTTCTTGGATTGAAACTGGGGGTCATGGCGGCAAATTCTTGATTTCTGACACTGGGAGAACATTGTGCGGAGACGAGATTGAGGAATAGAGGTTTTGAAAGTGAGCTTGCCAAGTTGAAATCGAAATTATGTCGGGCTTAAGAATATTGCTCAGCCCTTGTCCCGACTTTACTAAAGTCCAGAACTGGCGTTCTTGGTTCTCATTTATCAACTTTATTAAAAGATTCCAACGAGATTCAGCAAAGTCTAGTTTTTTTTCCTTCAAAAAGGCTCTGTAAGAGGCCTTCTTTAATTTGAAGGCCATAAGAGATTGGGGGGACGGGAACTTGATTGACCACTGGAGAGATTTTTTTAGAATTTTTTTGGCCTCTACAGTCTTGATCGAACCATTGGCTCGGTTGGAATTTACTGGAAGGAGTGTTATTTTTATTGATCATATTTGGCCTGAGTAAAGATAGAACGGATTGAAATGCCAATAAAGGGTCTTGAATTTCGTTCAAAACCTCATACCGTATTAATTGAAATGTGTCACTCTCCAGTAGATGAGCGACTGATTTGCACCTCCTGTCTGACCAAAAGACTCTTTTTTTAGGGGCAGCTGGCTTTATAGATAGAGGGTATATCGGGCTACTCTTAGGAGCCTTAAGTCTGAGTGAGAGCGGGAAGTGGTCGCTCTCAGTCCTTATGTTGACTTTAAAGTCTATAATATCTTTTAGCATCAGCTGAGAGACCAGTATATAGTCAATCACACTAGAGCCACGTGGTGTCCAATAGGTGAAGGAGCCCGAGGATTGGTCATATATAGAGCCATTTAGTATTTCCAGAAGGTGTACTGATACGAGTTCAATTAGTAAGGAGCCTTGCTTGTTCAACTTTAGGTCTTGTATTGAATTATGGGAGGGCAGGTTTTGAATGAGGGGGGCTTGATTAGAGGAGTTGATATTAAGCTGCCAGAAGTTGCCTATTCTGGCACTGAAGTCCCCACATAAAATGATTCTGTCATATGGGTACTGAGTCTCTATATGAGAGAGGGCTTCATCCATCCTAACCCACAGATCAGTAAAGTCATGCAGAGGAGGTAGATAAATGGTAATGCAAATCACGGGGCCGCCGCTTATGCCCTTTATCCTAAGGGCCAGCATAAAGGTTGGAAGTATTAGTGGAAGCTGAGCAGTTGTCACTGCCAAGGAACTAGTGACAAAAGTTGTGAGGCCCCCACTAGGGCGGCCTTGTTTAGTATTCTTGGTCGCCGAGATTGAAAAGGGTACGTAATCTGGTAGGATCATTTTGTCTGGGGAAGTAATCCAGGTTTCCTGCAGGCAGATGATCATAAATTTATTTAGATATTCTTTAAAATCAATGTCAAAGCATTTATTCTCCCAACCGCTGATGTTCCAGGACAAAATAGTTATGGGTCATATAGAGATGATTTCATCAAAGAAAATGGGCTGTACAACACAGCCATTTTTCCTTGATGGTCCTGGTGGGGGTTGTACTTGTGGGTCGAGATTGTTCATCGTGGGGATCAGGGGGGGAGACCCTCTTTCCTCTGGGTCCAGGAATCCATTTTTGTCCAAAACCCAGGGGAGTCAATTTTTGCCCATTTAGCTAGCTCATAGGAGGATAAATTTTTGGGAGTAAGGCCTTCTGAAGGTAGGATAGGAGGGAATTCATGCAAAGTCCTCTGCTCAATCTGTTGATGAGGGGGCTGAAAAGGAAGGAAAGCGGTCTCCAAATTAATCTTTGGTTCCCCAGGGATGCTGGTATTAGGAGCTTGTCCAAAATCTAGAGTTTTAATTTGTGGCTCCTTAATGGTGGAGGGGATGAAGTTCGGTGATGGTAAACGAGGTGGACTACTTTTCTTGAGTGAGATAAGATAGATTTTCAATTGTTCTAAGCGGTCTAACATCTTTTTCTGGTTGGAGACCGGTAGGGAGCTATAGGTTTCTATGAGCAGTAGCTCTTCTGGAGTAAATAAGTTCAGAGGGGCCTGCGGGGGAAGAGGTAGGTTTAATAGCAAAAGACCTTTAGAGATCTGTGCCATTGGGGGGGAAACAGAAATAAGGGGAACTAGGGGTTCGTGAGTCGAGGGGTTAAGCAGTGAGGAAATGTGGGATCTGGGATTAGAGAGACTACTAATTAAAGGTTTAGGAGCTATTCTATTTTCAAAATATCTATGGAGGGTTATTCCCTGGTCAGCTAATAATGGTCTGATAGACAGAAATTTGCGGGGTATGTTACGGGAAGATAATTGAATTAATGCACATGCCTTATAGCCGTTGTAGAATAAATATTTAACATTAGATATATCTGTTATAGATAAAGACAGTTTTGCTCTAAATAAATTGCAAAAATGTTGAATCCGTTCTGATTGAGAAAGTAATCCAGGCGGTTTCGGGTAGTTTTCAAATATTAGATGGGAAGGGTTCAAAACTAAGTTCCATTGATTAACCTTATTAATGGGGATCCTTTTGGGTTTTGAGAGTGCTTCAGCCCACGGGTCTTGCGGGAAATCAGTAAATGTGTTTGCCTGCTTCTGAAAGGAAAGTGATAAATCAAAAGCGTCCAGAGTTGGGGTGAAATGTTCAGTCAACGGGCAATTATGTTGTTCAGAAGAGATGGTATCTACATTAGGCGCTTTCTTAGAATTGTTCAATGGCACATTGATGCGGTGGAGTGGAGGCTTCGCATTTTTTTTTCCTTGGGGGGTACTCCTTTGTTTTCCCAATAGACCTTGTGGTTGCACTACCCTCCAAGAGGGCAAATAACTTATTAAAGTTCATTTTTCTCCCGGGTGAATGTTTGTAGTTCTTCACGTTGCCAGATTTCTTTTTCTTAGGCAGTGGCGGTAGACAGTGGTGTCGTTTTAATTTCCTGGGTTTTGCTCTGTGCTTATTGTTTCCCAATTTCCCTTGTTTGCTATGAAGAGAAACAGAGGGAGTGATTGGTAGATGAGCGTCTGGATGAACGTGTTCGTGATTGAAACGTAGGTTAACCAACGAGGTTAGCAGGCGGTTGGATTCAAGTATTAAGGAGTTGATAGAGTCTAAATCAAGGGCTATCATAAAAAGACAGCCTAGTAGAGTAGGACTAATTTCCTTAAGTGCTGCTGGAACCTCCGAGGTCTTACAAGGCGGTGGGACTTCGGCCTCCTCAGAGGGTGAGTCCACCTTCGTCCCTTCGTGACAAGATGGCTTCGTCGTTCTGCGCAGGAGCTGGGATGATGTGTTTAAGGGTTGGTCGTTATGCAAGCATGGTGAAAGTTCAGCTGAGTTCTGTATAAAATGCTCAGGATCATCCATGCTAATATCCAATGGTGTTTTGCGAGAATGGGTGGTTTCATCCAATGAATCAGATCTCTTTCCAGATTTTGATTCCACTATGGCAATCTCTTCTGCGAGGGTTAAAGCCGTTGGAGCAACTATTTTGTAATCAACCGGATCTTTAAAGGAAAAATGTGAGATGGACCAATCATGATTCTGCAAAGGATCAGGAGAAGTGTTCTTTGGGACGGGTTTTGATTCCACTATGGTGATCTCTTCTGCGAGGGTTAAAACCGTTGGAGCAGTTATATTGTAATCAACCGGATCTTTAGAAGAATAATGTGAGATGGACCAGATGGATGGTTCTGCGAAGGATCAGGAGAAGTGTTCTTTAAGACGGATTTTGAGGAAGCTAGATACTGAGTAATGTGTTGCTGAGTCATTAGGTTTGTTGAAGGTTGCTGCAGATAGTAAGGATCTGGTAAGGTAAGGGAGGTCGTCAAAGCTAAGGGTTTGGGGTTTTTTTGCCCTTTTACCCTTTTCCTGAGTATTTTGTTTATTTTGTTTATGTTTTTGTTTCAAAACCCGGGAGGAAAGGGATGTTCCTGATGTTTTCCATTGACTTCTCGTCACTACCATTCTGATTTAGTGCAATAAAAGGTTATCTCCTTTTTCCAGATGAGCCACAAATCACGTTCCTTTTGAAGGGAATTTTATAATTAAAGGCTGTGTCTTGGTATTTGGAGTGTTATCATGTTCCAATTACGTTCTTGTTTGTTTTGCATTAACTGCGTTTATCTTAGGTTGAGGAGCTGCAGCCGATTATAGCTGACGCTGATAAAGAGCTCTTCTTTTAAGCAGAAAAATACCCCCACAGCTTTTGGGCTCGGATTTCCCAGATATCTTCAACAGAGAGGAGATAGTAAATAAAATGTTCCAATTAAGGAACTTTAATACAAACTTTATGTGAGGCAGAGGATAGAGAGTTGAACGGAGCTTCTCATATCACCGCCATCTTGAATCACCACCGTTTCAGAATTGTAGAGCAAGTGATTCTGAATCCAACAGTATAAGACTTGTAAGTTTTTGTTTTGAATTGGGACTATACAAAGCACCAGAAAGGGGTGAGGGGGGTATTTTCATTTAACATGGTAGAACGCGAAAAATCCCTACTGGCTATAGTACACAGCCACTCTCGTGGCTGTATAATTAGATTTGGAATTGCCAAACCTCCCATCTGAGCAGACGTTTTCATGGTGTTAGTTTCAACTCTAGGGTGTTTATCCTGCTGTATAAGACAATATCAAGCATCTTCTGCCAACTTTTCAGTTTTGATGAGTCCACCAATAATGGGTAATAAGATAAAAAGAAATAAAAATCTTAGTAAGCTTGTCATTTTGATAGCATTTAACCTAGTCATCCATTATATGTTTAATATTCCTCCATTTACCAAAATCCAGTTTTATGCTTTGGACCAATATAATTCATAGTTGATTCACCTAATCTTTTTGTCATTTTCAACTATTTTTACACCCAAATATTTAACTGGTTGGTTAGCGATATCCAGACCATAATGTTGTGGAATATATGGTTTATCCTGCAAAGATACCCCAATTGAAATGCTCCAATTTTTTATTTACTTATAAAATATATACAATCCGGTTTCCCGCCATATTTGTCTATGAATCACATAATTCAGGGATTCCCTTGGTTTTTCCAAATATAGCATAATATTATCTGCTTATGGGGAGATCTTGATCTGACCCGTTTGAACTCAACCCTGTGAATGTTTGGGTCTTCCCTTATTGCAAATGGTTTAATTGCCAAAGCAAACAATAACAAGGAAAGACCTTGTCTTGCATCTGTTCTTAGATTTAATTGCTTTGTCAACCCCCCTCCCTTTTATTATGCTGCCTCCCTTGTTATTTGACCGGGACTTGGATGCCAGTTATCGGTATGACCCAGGGACCTACGTACATCAGGCTGCTGCCGCCGCCGCCTCTTATGGTGGGAAGCCCCGGGCTGGCTGGAGCCGGGGAGGAACTGCGGCCCCTTGGCGGGCCCGTTGTTGTGGCCTGGGGGATGTCAGTTCCTGTGATGATCTTTTGGCGTTTTCAGAGGCAGCTTGGAGGCCCGGGAAGTGCCCCTGCAGCGGCTACCGCCCTTCGATACAACCTTCATCCACTTGCCTGATATCGGCGGCATTTACACTCTGGCCCCTTCGCCGAGGCTTCTCTAAGAAGAACTGCTCTGTTAGTTTTGTTTTTGAGAGGCTGGTTGTTCCGCCCCTCTCCTCGCTGGAACTGCTGGATGCTGGGGTTGGGGGAGATGCCAGTTTTTGATCTTGTAAATGGACTATCTCCCACACTGGTTTTATGCCAGGATGGGAAGACTTACATCGGAAACTCCTATCTCTAGTTACACCTCGGACCATACAGGCGAGAAGCCTATTATTGAAACTGAGTTGCCTCTACCTTGTTGTTTAGTTATCATTTATTGTTACAGTTTTTATTGTTTGCTTTCTGATATTCTGTTGTTTTATATGTTTTGTTATGTACATCGCTCAAAGTGGCTGGTAAATCCAGCCAGATGGGTGATTAATAAATCGAATAAAATAAAATAAAATAAATAAATATTTACCAATATTTTGGCTGATGGTTCAGAATAAACAGCCCCAATCCATTTTATAAACTGGGGAGATATGTTAAATGGCCTCAGTACTTCAAATAGATAGGACCATTCTATCCTATTAAAGGCTTTTGTGGAATCAAAAAATAGTAGTAATACTGGGGATTTACTTATTTACTTTAGCTTTATATGTTTATGATATGCTTTATATTTGTTTTGTCTTCCTTTGATAAATCCTGTTTAAGTTCCAATTATGCTATTGAATGAGGCTGAGAAACCACTTAGAATGAATCTTGAATTCCAGACCAATTTGGGTCTAATCCAAAGTGGGCTGAGGTAGCTCCGGATTGATCGAAAGTAGGTCTGATTGAGCCAAATGGTCCAGAGCAATTCAGACCAAGAGCTCAAAACACTCTCTAAGTAAGCCAGTCAACTTGTCTCCAAAGTGTTGCAAAACAACACCATATAAGGAGAACCTCAGGATGGGGAGAGGGAGAAGGAGAGCTGGACTTTGCTCATTAACAGCTTTAGCTTCCAAACCAGGGCTAGAATTTTACCCAACAGTCGCAAGTCACAGTGCAGCAGGAAGGGATGGTGAAGTGTGAAAACTACCAGCTTGCTCTCATTGCCTTTCACTCTTGTAAGTTCTCTGAACATTAGAAAGGTGGGAGTTTGGTGGCATTTGAATAAATAAAGATGGGTCTGGGATTGACATATATAGATATCTTTTCCCAGTCAATCCTAGTCCCATCTGTATTCATTTGTTCAGTTTGTCTTTTGTTTATCCTTCAGTTCACACCATTACCTGTTCATTTGCTACTCCTTTCCCATCATTTCCCAATCAATCCTAGTCCCATCCTTGTTCTAAAAAAATAAAAACTTGTTTGTTGTCTGTGTCTGAGTCTTACTAGTTACTTTGAGTAATGAGGTTGGTGTATATGAGTTCACATTCATGGAGTTCTTTCTATCTTTTAGCTGGTTTCCAGCTGTCCAGTATCATTCCCATTCTTAAACGATCATGAAAAAACTCTTTCAATAAACACTAACTAATGACTAGCTCTTCCTTAAATGCTAGATAAAACTCTCCTCCTACCCTGTCCATTCCAGGAACCTTGTTTCTCTTTATCTTTTGTAGTTTATTATTTCTTCTACCATTATAGACTCATACACTTTACCTGTGTAAACTCAGGCAGGTGAAGATCCCCTTAAAATATATGTCTTCTCTTTGTGCACATTGTGTTTCATAAAGTTCACTTCTGTATCTAAAAAACCCTCTTCCTTATTTCCCCCCAAAATCTTCCACCTGAGGTAGTGACAACTATTGTTATTATATTTTGTTCCTGTTTTGTTTTTGTCAGTTACCAGGCCAACAACGTATTTTGATAGCCTTTTCAAAAATATCTTTGTCTTAAGACCAGTGCTTTTCTGCTTGCTTTGTGCTATGAAGCCCTATTTTTCCAATAAGCAATCATATGTGATCCTCAACTAGTCCTTTTTATGCCAAGTGGGAGAGTCCCATAGTCAGTTCTTTCATTTCCCCCCTATCTTTTCCAGCTGTCTGCGATTTTGTTCACAAATGCCCCACAGATGACTGTCTTAATTACATTCAACCTGATAGTTGTTCCATCCAGCTCCCATGTAGCTAGCCTGCTAATCAGAATGTGACAAGGCACTTTGTCAGCACTTTGTCAAAAGCTTTGCTGAAGTTGAAATATATTATGTCACAGCATTTCCATAGTTACCATTTTTTAATCAAAAAATCGAAGATTAGTCTGGCAGGATTTGTTCCTGATAAATCAGTGTTGGGTCAGTAGCCAAGGAGTCCCACAAATTCCCATTGCTTATGACATTGGCTAGACATCCATGAGCTTCAGTTTTATATGTGTATAAAAAAAACAAGGAACATGTGCAAGGAACAATAATTTAAAAATGAACAAACCAAGAAACTTTGCTAAGTTTCACTTGGATCTTTAATATAAATGCAAATCAACATTTGTATATGCTTAAAATGCTTTTGCTCAATATGAAATTTTATTTAAAAACATGCTAAAAATGTGTAGTAAAATAATCAAAGCAACATTTGTTTTCTTTTGAGAGAAAATGCATACTCATCCACCAAATACAGGCCAAAATGTACAGTTTTAAAATAAAGTCAGTTAGCATCCCTTTTACCAAACAGTTACAGGGCAGTTAGTATCTGTTCAATGATTTCCCCCTAAATAGCTTGTTTTCTGCACCTTAAGAACAGTATTGCTTTTTTGTCATTTGTGCACTGGTCTGTCTTGCTTACATGGGGCACAATTCTCCCACATGCTAAGTGGAGCTATTTTCCTTTCGTCCCTTCCTACTGCCTAGGAATATGGCAAAGCAGCTACGACACCATCTGCAATGGGAAACTCATGTTTACCTCCCATATGTAAATCCAGTCACTTTGTTCCTCCCCTGGGCCATGACCACAGGTTATCCATGTGAACAGGAGGATGCATAGGGCCCAGTATTTGTTCTGAAACATAATGGTTTCATTCAATAGTTTGTTTCATTCTTGGCAGAAGAGTCTGGATTTCGTGCCTACTGGTTACTGTGCTCAAAATACTGAAAAGACTACAGGAAATCTATATGTGCTATGAATTCATAAAATGTAACTGAGCACTCTCTACAAAAATAAGGTTTAAGAGAAAGCAAAATAGCCAGTTACTTGATTTTAGACCTAGTTCTCAGTAATGGAGTAAAGTAGAATCTGGGCTGGGCTGTACCACTTCACACTCATGGCCAAATGCTCCTCCATACAGATTTTTTTTCTTCATAGAAAACATGAGCACGTCAGGGAGAAGACTAACTTAGAACCCTATTCCCTGGCACCTAATTTTTATAGGTAGTGGGATTTTTGTGTGAGCCATTTGCAGTCTGAAATGGAACAGTCCAGACACTGCTTTAACCACCTCAGTGAGAACTAGCAGGGTATACTAGTGTATTGTCAGAGACCAAGAAGTAAACCAGACATTGCTAGCAGATACTCTGACAATTCATTAGGATCAGGGCTTAGAGGTGCTTCACACTTTAGATGGCAAATGAAAATGAAGTTTAATTTAACTGAATGCTGGGGGGAAATCTGTAGTAAAAAGGTAGAGATGTGGCATAAGATTTAAGAATGAAAACAACATTTATAAACATTCACTCTCTTAAATTTCAAGAATGAAAACAAAAATTTTAAAAGCATTCATTCTCTTTCTATCTCTATCTCTTACATTCAAATCAGACATGACTCCTAGCACATGTGGTCCCATTTTTCCCTGAAACAATTCAAAACTAAACCATCTTCTTGCAACCCCATCTGTGTATCTTAGGTTTTCAAAAGGAAATATGAATGAAAAAATATTTCCTGAGGTGGCTACTAGGAGATCACTGCAAGGACTTATGAGATCCAATATATGATCCAATTACTTCAAGGGACAGGTAGGTCACGGAAGGAAGCGCTACCCACCCACCCTGAGGGGCCCTTCAGGGGCCCTCAGCCAGGCCCTACCTGGCCACCCTCGGATACCGGCCCTGAGGTGATCACAAGGGAAAGATGTCAGTCCTGATGAATGTTAGAAATTACACCAGTGAATATTGACATGACCATTAAGGGACTGTCCAAATTGACTAGCCTGTAACTGCAGGTTTTGGTCCATCAGGTGCATTAGGAATTTCTAACATTCCTTTGAGGAACTTGAGTGTCTCATAATTTTGGACACTCGTAATGTATGTGGTAAATGTTAAGGCCCTTTAAACATCTCCATGTTAATCAGTGGATATCTGTCCTCTTTAGGGATAATCAATACAGCTGAGAGTACAAGACCTTGTAACTGAAGCAACACTATAAACAAGTCCACTAAAATGGCTCAACTTTAATTTTCATTAATATCTTCTTGTTACAGAACAAGAAGTTCCTTCCCCACCTGTAGCCTAAATGGTACAGTCGAGGAAAATCTTGATTAGTTTGCTAAATTAGTTTGAGCAAAATATAAAGAAAGGCCCTTAGAAAAGTGAGATAAAATAGGGCCATTATTGCTGAGACAGACAGATATATATGTTCAAGTTGCATGCAGGAATGTTGGCAAAAAGTATGTAATGTGAAATGCAATTCTGAACAACCTTAGAAAACTGAAGGTAGACCAGCAGATCTGTGTGCACAGATCCAGAAACATTTGAAACAAAACCTATCTTAATAGTTTCCATAGCAAAATATTGAGCAAAACACCAAATTCATCCTCTTTTAATCATTTCCATTTGGACTTGCTATACACTTTACCTGCCTTTAACCACCTTTATCGCCCTTGTTGGAATTCAGTTTGGAATAATTGCAAATAGTGTGAAACTGTTTTTAGAAAAACTGACAATAATGGGATATATTCATCTAAGTCCTAAGAGTAGACGCATTAAAATTAATGAACCTAGGTTAAAAACGTAAATGTACTGCCTTCAAGTTGATTCTGACTTATGGCGACCCTATGTTCATAGGGTGTTCATGGTAAGCGGTATTCAGAGGGGGTTTACCATTGCCTTCCTCTGAGGCTGAGCAGCAGTGACTGGCCCAAAGTCACCCAATGAGCTTCATGGCTGTGTGGGGATTCGAACCCTGGTCTCCCAGGTTGTAGTCCAACACCTTAACCACTACGCCAAACTGGCTCATGTCTATTAACTTCAATGAGTCTACTCTGAGTGGGACAAGCATTTAATATAATTCAATGATTCATGAAGGGCAATGATGAATTCTGAAGGGCAAGATGGTGCTATCCTTATTTCAAGCTTCAGAGAATTCATGAAAACAGAATGAACAGCCCAGCCTGGGAATTAATTCTCATGCATCAAAGTGTTCTCACACAGAAAGCCACTTAAAGGGTCATATATACAATTAAATGGTAAATAATTTCCACAACCTTTGGCTGCAGGTATGGGGTTATATGTTTGCCTGGAGAAAGACAGCTGGCATGTCAAGACAAAGGGTTTTGTCTAGCTTCATTTCTGACATACTATTTTTCTGTGTGTATAGAGGCTTGTTTTTGATATTTCTAGGTGGAGGGGAAGCTTTTAAGCATGCAGTTCCTTTCCCCACCTGCAGCCTAAGTGGTACAGTCCAAGAAAATCTTTACTACTTGATTAATTTGATAAAGCAGGCCTTATCATAATTTTTAAAAAACACTAAGATTTCATGGGGGGGTCACATGTACCCTGATGGGACAGCCTCTGCATGCGTCAGCTTCCTACTCAATATACACAGCCAAAAAGACACTTACATGACCAGATACACATTGAATGAATAAACATATATTTTGTAAAGGGCAGGCCATCTCACATTTTTTGTTTCTTTTTAACACAGAGATTCATTTAAATGTCAAAAAAGGTTGGAAACCCTTGCGAGAATGTATCAGAACTACAGGAGGAACTGCAATTAACAACAAGCCCATACTCCATAGAGAAATAAAAGATCTTCTGACACCCAGTATTTGTAACTAGTGATGGGATTCACACCTCCGCCAACGATCCGCTCTGCTTCACTCATCCCTGGCATCCCAAAGAAGGCAGGAGAGAAGGAGCCTTCCCTGGGTGGAAGGACAAAGTGATAGCCGCGGCAAAAGCCTCCCCAGCAACGCCAGACCACAGAGGAGGCAAAAGAAGGAGCCACACAGCGGGGCAAGCAACAGGCTGCAGTTACAATTAATCAGAATTTTCTACCACCCCAACCTGCAGCCCATTATTTACCCCGTGGTGTGGCACCTTTTGTGTTCTGGTCCTCTGGGAGGCTTTTGCTGTGGCAACTGGTCTATCCACCCATCCAGGGAGGGTCACTTCTCTCCTGCCTTCTTCGTGATGCCAGGGATGAGTGAGGTGAAGCGGATCGTTGGCGGGGGTGTGTGTATCCCATCACTAGTTACAAATACTGGGTGCAAGAAGATCTTTTATTTCTCTATGGAGTATGGGCTTGCTGTTCATTACAGTTCCTTCTGTAGCTCTGTTGATGCCGAGGTGAGTGGGATGGATTGGATTGGCAGGGGTCAAATCCCATCCCTATTTGAAACTAACAGGGATAATGCAACATTCCATTTTTTACACTTTACCTCTCTCTCAGAAGCAGTGGAATAAAGGAGTGGGAGGAAGTGCAGGGCAGAGCAGCTCTAGAACAAGAGTAACAATGTCATCTCCTGCTCTTCTCTTTTTATACCAGTAAGTAAATGAGGTGACAATGAGAGTTTCCATTTTGTTTATGGCAGATCAGCATAAAAGAAACTGGAGAATGAGAAAAATAATAAAGGAGAACTTGGATATCTCTTTTGTTAAGTTTCTGCTTCACACTAGCAGTTTAAATGGTAGCACTTCTTTGCAAGATTGTCAGCATTTCTTATTAAAAGGTTTTAGCTAACTGGAGAACTTTTGTTAAATAACGTTCAGCATGTTTTACCAGTTGTACCTCTGCAGTGGAGCTTACTCCCAGGAAACACATAGATGGCAGTCATGCTACAGCATACTGTTCTCTCTGTGTGTGTATAAAATGGATCCAGACAGCTGTCTGCATTTTTGACCTCTCTTTGTGGACCATTATGATGAGCTCTGTGTCCTACATTTCGAAATACACTACTACAGGCACAAGGCACATTAGGATGCAAAACAAGGCATGACATCAGTTTCATGCTTGAGATTTTTCAAGCCTTGCTGAACGTTTTTTTTAAAAGGAGTCTAGATTGGACTCCTGTCAGCTTATCTGTGATCTGGCAACTAAAGAGAAAGGCTAATTGTACAGGCAGGACCAGCTCCCCTCCTTCAACCTTTGACTGTAAAAAAGGGACAGGATTCCAGGATTGGAAGGATGAAGGGTACTTGCAGTCTGCATTTAAAAATGTACTAATTTAATGATACATAATTTCCCAAACTTCTGACCAGTGAAGTACAGTGTTTCTGAATAAAGTTGGAGGCATATTTCATTCTCACACCACAGAAGCTTTGAACTGTGTAAGTGTTAGAATTAGGGGAAACTCACTCACTGTTCTGCTGGTTCCAGGGCATCTCCACCTCTCTCTTTTGAAAACAGGGGCACACGACACTAATTAAACCCTGCCCCTTTTTACTGTAAAACTTGGTGGGAGCAGCTGAAGTGCTTTTTTAAAAAATTCCACTTCAAAGAGATTTTGCAACAAATTGGCAATCACCTCGTTTCCCCTACAGGTGAGGCTAATGGAAACATTTTTATCTAGCGACTAGTGTGTTTACAGCCTTAACCACCTTCAGAGGAGCCCAGCCTACATCTCTCCAAACCAGAAGGATGTAAACTCAAAGATCAACCTCCTCTCATAGCAAGTAATTCTGCTGTGTCTCTGTGATTGGGACTGGTTGAATCATCCAACCACATTCAGTACAATGGTGCCCCTAATGAAATTGAAAGAAAAAGGCAAAGCCTGAATAGTGAGTCATTCAGAGGCAGCCTCTGGTTAGGTAATTTGAGCTCATAGGAACCTTTATTTATCGTGATATAGTAGCAGTTCTCTTCACAAGAATAGCCTGGCACAAAATTTACAAATTGCTCTTTTAATAACTACTGAAGTGCCTGTTTATAACAGGCCATATTTTCTTTCAGTCCTGCAAAGGAAAACCCTAGTATGGTATTTTGAAATCCATATTAACAGAATTATCAAAAATATGATACCATCAAGTGTTGACTCATCCAGGGAGCACAGTTCTGACTCTTCCATGAATGTACCTGATACATACATTCCGTGCTTTTTTTGTGACACTACTCAATGGTATGGAGTACCAGCAGTTCTTTTTTTGCTGCCCATGGCACCTTTATCAAAACATGGATACCGGCTTTTTCCAAAAAAGCACTGCCTACATGTTTTCAAATGCATATTTGCTTCATTCTCACATTAGGCGTACTTAAAAAGGTCTTAGGCATGTATTTAAAAAGTTATTTTGGACCCTACCCCCAGAGTCTGGCTTCATGACATGAGGGCTGAGGAACACAATGGCTGACATTCCTTTGGGTCCATTATAACAGAAATGGCTGCAGCTTTCTTTTTCATTTTGAATTGCAAACACTAAAAATGGCATCCCTCAAAGTGTAGAACTCTGAGAAAAGTGAGAAAAAGGAGGGAAACAGTAAAAACTTATAAACCAGGGTACTAAATTCTAGTATACACAGTAAGATATAAGATATTCTCCTTTAAAAACAAAAACTCTCCATCCCAAGCAGCTTCAATTCATAGGGCTCTCCATTTGAGTGGCTTTTTCAAGTCTCCCAGTATTATGTTCAGCATAAGCTGTTTGTGACTTATGAGAATAAATTCAAAATAGTTCTTTCTAGCAGTTAAACACATCAGGTTACCTTCAAAGGTCTCATACAAATAGCACCGTTGCTTAAATAGTGGATCTACAACATACTGCAGAAAACTTATTTGCTTTCAATACGTTTCCTCTCTTCTTTGGCAAAAATGGTAAATGAAAAGAAACAAAATAAGTCTGGTAATATATTCTGCTCAGTTTTTATTAGTTATGTGATGGATGCTGTAGATGGGATGAAGACCCCAAGTAGGCATAGCTTGATACTCTTTTTCAGGGTTCCCTCCCTCCAATGTCAAGAGAGCAGTGCTGATGTAGTTAAACATGTAGGGTTTTTTAGGCATCGTATTTTTTACCAGTCCTGTGAATCTGCTGGAAGAGAGTCATGGAAAAAGCCATGCCAAGTATCTGAAAGAGAGCAAGGAGAATAATTTAAGATTGAATGCTTAGAATTTATATGACACTTTTTAATGGGTCAGAACATCTCACACATAGTATCTCAGCAATCTTTACAATACTCCTGTAAGGCAAGATGCTATTATAATGGGTCTTGCCTGAGGCAAGTGAAATTCAAAGCAAATTCAAAGCAATTTTAGAGCATTTCCCCAAACTGTGAAACTGAAAAAGCCCAACATGTTTCTGATAGAATTCCTCAGTTTTGTTTTCCAGACATCCCTGCTTGCAGACAACCCAGTGGGGTTTCACATAGCGGAGAGAGCATGATGCCCTGTCCCTCACGTGCCTCCTGTATAGCTTTGGAAAAAAAGGGCTGTATGTACACAGAGTTCTTCTGTATAATCAGGATCTCTTGGCCAATGAGGATTCCTAAACACAAGGAAGATACATTCGGTTTTTATTCAAGTAATGCTTAAGATGTGACCAGCAGATAATTCAGAATTTGAGGGGAGGGCTTGGCCAGTGGACATGGTCCTGCTCCCTACCAACACATTCTATGTACACATGGGTGTAAACACCTCTAGTATTTTAATGTTCAATGTGTTTCATTTAATTTTTTTTTCATTTAACTTGTTGCTGATTTTATTGTAATTTTATTGTAATATTGTATTTTAATCTTGTTTTGTTCACCGCCCAGAGAGCTATTCGCTATGGGCGGTTTAAAAATGAAATAAATAAATAAAATAAGTATGGTTGTTGCAGAGGTGAAATATGAACTGGGAAATTCCCTGCTCATTTTGGTTGTACTTTTCTGCACCTTATCCTTAATATGCTTTTTGAGGAGTAGTTTACAGTAATCCAGTTGGGGTTGCCCTATTTTTCTGCCATTTTAATGTCCAATTTCGAGAGATCCTTTTGGAGTTCTTCACAATCCCTTTTTTTGCTATGCTGTTTCATGTGGAACTACATTGATAGATGCACTCCAGCTGATCACCTCGGCAGTGCAAAAAAACCCCAGTGTCGGAAGTACTATATTTCCTTCCTACTTCCTTCTTACTATGGAAAGGGAATAATATTCCTGTACTGTTACCTGCTGTACTGATGTGAGTATTGCATTACCTACTACCCGTGACTTAGTTTCTGCCCATGCCAGGGTTGCTTCAGTTTGTTTGGACTTTTCCATGTTGTCCAGTTTTTTTCACATTACCCAAGCTCTGCAAGAAAGGGACCGTCTGAAAAGTATTCTAGGACACCACCAAGCGAATTGTGTTAGTCCAGCTGCTTGAGGCAGGAAAAACTTCATAACTCCCAGGAAGCTCCTGGTTGCTCCTTCCCTGGGAAGTCAGTTCACCTTCTGGCCAAGATTAGTAAACTAACACACTAATGAAATCATGCAAGGTATAGGTTCTAGAGATGACTAAGACATCTGATAGAGAGACACTAATATACAGAAAAACTCATGCAAGGTATAGGTACTAAGGAAATTTAGTAAATCCACATATAGGCACACAAATAACACAGAGATATACATGAACATAGATGTCCTAGTGCCCATATAAAAACATTTCAGGTAAGACCAATGGTCCCTTCTCTACTTGATACTAGGACACCACCAAGTGGGATGTTTTAGAGCTGACGTAATTATTTCTGGGTGGGGCTGGCTAGTTTGGAATGACTTGTTGTAGGACCTGCCTGCCAAAGGCTGCTTCTGTGGAAGTGTATAGGCCCATCTTATAATGTCATGTAAAAGTACCGGGATTAGCCCATTCTTGAAGAGATGCATTTGTAGCAAATGCAGCTGAAGCAGCTTCTGTTCTAGTTGATGCCTGGAGGAGGTGACTGTATGCCAAAATTGTACAGGCTCTGATCCATGTAGCAAGAGTGGTCTTGGACACCCTTCTTCCTAAGGAAGCCGGGTGGAATGAAATAAAAAGGGAGTCAGATGTTCTGAAACTTTCAGTTCTATTTGTATAGACTTTTAGTACTCTGCAAATATCTAGTGAATGCCAAGCCTGTTCTGCTAAGCTACTGAGATTTGGGCAGAATGTTGGCAAAATCAGTTCTTGTTTATAAAAAGCTGTGGCAGAAAGGACTGGTCTGTCCAAAGCACAACCATATCCTTGTGGAAAATACATAGATGTTTTGCAACTGTTAGAGCCCGTAATCCTGAGACTCTTCTGGCTGGTGTGATAGCCACCAAGAAAAGTACTTTAAAGGTCTTGCAGAAATAAGAACATGTGGGATAAGCCAGTTTTTGTTGGATGAACATGTTGCTAGTTACAACAGCAAAGATATGTTTCCCATAGCAGCTACGCAGGGCAGAAGGGTGTCTTGAAGCCAGAAAAGTTTCTATTGCCTCAGGCAGAAGACCTGCTCTTTGCTTAGAGTGCTAGTCATGTTGGGTCTAGATGAAGCATCAGCCTTTGCTGAAGGAGGTCTTGATGCACTGGCAATGGCCAGGTGTCTGTCTCTACTAAGGGCGTCAGCTCAGAGAACCATGGTCTCCTTGGCCAATAAGAGGTCACTAGGACTAATGTGGTCTGCTTTAGGCGTATTTCAGGCTATCAGCAGTGAGATGGAAATGTGTTCAGGCAGCCGGTGGGGGGCAATGAGTGTTGAGAGTGTCCCTTCCCTCTGCAATGAGATATGGGAATCTGGTGAAGAACCTGAGGAGCTGGTGGTTCTGGTCTGATGCAAAGAGGTCCACCTCCATCTTCCAAAACCTACTCGGAATGCCCCTGAACACCTCTCTGTTCAGTTTCCATTCTCCTGGCATCAGGCTATGATGACTGAGCCAGTTGTCCTGAATGCTGTTTGTGCCTCTGACATGCTCCGCCACCAGGGATCTCAAGTGTTTTTCTGCCCATTTCAGTTGAACGCTCGCTTCTGTCTGTAATGCAACAGATTTTGTGCCTCCTTGCTTGCTGATGTGAGTTTTTGTTGCAGAGTCGTTTGCTCGCAACATGACATCCTTTAGTCCCAGTGTGGACACAAAGTGTTTGTTCTAAAGTGCTGGAGGGCCAACCGTGTGGCTCTTTTAATTTATGCTGTGTCTTGCTTTGGATTGAGCCCATACACTTGCACCCTGCACTGTGTCTCCCAGCCCATTAATTCATGTTGACTTTGGAGGTCCATTTTGACCTCAAGTGCACTTTTCATTGTGTCATTTACACATAAGTAGATCTACAGGGATCATCACAAATTTTAACCTATACAATGTCCCCAAAATTCAGCAAGTTACTATTTACTATTTTCCTTCTGGAAACAAAAAAAACCTGGGGTCCAAATATACCCTAGCGAAAGCCCTGGAGGGCAAATTGTTTACTCAATATGAATGGGGAAGGGGCCAGCTCAGAAAAAAACCTACCATCTCTGAACAAGTGTTTTTTGGCTGACAACACAGAAAAAAATGGTCTCTTGTGGACAAGTCACCCCATCCTTCCATTGGAAATCTCACTGAGGTACAAATATACCCCAAAGATGGCAGGTGTGATTTTTTTGCCAGGTTTGCATGAAGGATAAGCTGGCATCCATAGTCATTGTCTTGTGTGGATGATCTTTCAATGGAACTCTCTTGTACGGGTTGCTGTCCTTTGTCCATATGAATCAAAGTTGGTTGGTGAGATGAATTTGTTTTCTGTTAAGCTTGTTAAGGAAGCAGAGACCTAAAGGGGCTGAAAGTGAATTATTCACCTGTATAATTTACAATAACATTGTCAGGACCTCTGCTAATAGATGGGCATCCTCTGTTGGCTTCATAAGAAGTGGCCTGACTGCTGCCTTGATCATGATGATTCTTTTTTCTGACAGGATTACTTTTTCTCTGTTGGTGTCTAATGTGGCTCCCAGATGCTGAAAGCTGTTGAGATAGAACAGCTTGAGATGTTATGCCACCTGAATAGAAAAAAACTGGATTAGGATGTAACCCGGATACAGATTGCTCCCTTCCTGATGTAGATGAGCCACGAAAGTTACCAAATTATTGTAAAGACCCTTGGGGCTGATGCTAGGCCAATTGGTATGGCTTTTTACTGGAAATGCTGCTCTGCATAGAAGTACAGGGACTGTCTGTGGTTAGGGTGTATAGGCACATGTAAGCATGTCTTGGTGGGGTCCATCAGTGCCAGGTAGTCTTGAGGTTGCAGTACTTCCCAAATGGAGTCCAGCATTTCCATGCAAAACTTGCAATACATTTTGAATCTGTTCAAGAATTTCAAGTCCAGTATCATTCTCTAAGTGTTTCATTTCTTTGGAGCGATGAATAGCCTAGAATAAATACCCAAGAACTTCTGGTCTGCTGGCACTGGTTGATTGCCTGTGTGTGCATTACCTTCCACTTTTCTGGGTCGGCCAGTACTGGGGATGGTATGAACTGGCCTGGAGGTAGACTTTGAAATTCTATCCGATATCCATAACGTATTGCCTCTTTTACCTAATGGCCGGAGATGGTGGTTTTCCATTGGATCGTACTCTATCTGCCACAAATAGAATGGCAGCATAGTTCACAATGCAAAATACTTTCATTAGAGGCTGGGGCTTTTAGATTGGGACTATTAGTATTGAAGCGCGCACACTCATCCCCCCGAGGAATTTTCAGTAGCTAACATTGTACAGGGACCTGGGGACAGGCCTGAACCCACTTCATCCATTAGTGCACCAGCTGTAAGGCAGATAATGCTTCAGCCCTTCTTGGAGCCACCACAGCCACAGGGCCTGCAGGAGATGCTCCCAAAGCAAAAACTCTGCCCACCAACACCTGCAGGACTGAATAGGCTGAATATTTCATGTGTTTCTGCCATTGTCACCATTACTGTGGGGCTGATCGATCTCTGGCTTTTACAATTCATGCCTCCTTGCACCATTTTTCATGCCCTTCGATGGCTTGCTGCTAATAAGGAGCTTCTCTGCCATAAATGACAATACAACCAACAATACAACATATTCTAACTCTTTTAGAGTTATCCTCTGGCCACACACAAAGTTCTCACCTAAAAATAGTCATAAAATTTTCTGGTTCTGGTGTCTGTGTCTGACTTAAACTGCCCCTGAAAGCTCATTCCTATTGACATCAGGGTCCAGCAGATGCTCAGTGCGTTTAAACGTAGAATTTTGGCTACGAGTGCTTCAAAGAATAATTCAAAAGGCTGTTTACCTCGTTCCTTCTTCATTTGTTCTAATATACATTGAGACAAAAAGCAAGTAGGACAAAGGGGAGAGACACACTTTGACCTTCAAGATAACATTCCATTCCTCTAGTGCAGCAAAACTGCTCAAAATTGCACGGTTCCCTTTCTAGCGGGAAGAAAAAGCGGGGGGTAAAGCCTTCACGTTCCCTCTTGATGTGGCCTCTTCAAGTCGATCCAGACTCATAACAACCCTAGGAATAGGGATTTCATGGTAATCAAATGGAGATTTCGTTTCTTGGGGATTTTATGGTAAACACAACATTCAGAGGGGTGGTCTGAAGAAGAGCTGTAAAGAAAGAGAGGCTGTACAAGGGAACGTCGCACCTACCAAGGACTGTGGAAAAGGACAAATAACTGGATCACAAAACAATTAGGCAAATTAAACCAGAACTACCATTAGGAGCGAGTGTCATATTTTTGGACACCTAATGTCATAATAAGATGAGATTCTCTGGTAAATGAGTTTACCATTTGATGGATTGCTGCCATGAAGGAGTCACAGTCCTGAACTTGCAAAGAAGGAGGGTCAAAGCAAAGCAACCAAACAGCCATTCAGACAAATGCTAGCGCCTTTTAACTATTTGTGAAACAAGGGTAGTTTGAGTTAAGCCCATGTGCTAATTACTTTATAGTTTTCCCGAAGGTCAGAACATCAACCATTTCCTTGGCACATTCTGTAACACACTCTGTATATGTACCATGCCTGAGTGCCATTACACACAAACACACACACCAGACAATCATTCCTCAATCAAATTCAAACATTAAAACAGTTTGAAAAATTAATGGGTTGGTTAGTAAAGAGAAGGTTACAGGCTAGTCTAGTGGGGTGGGGAGTATAGGTATAGTTAGAAGGGGAAAAGCCAGGAGTGGGGGGGGGGGGGTTGAAGGGGGAACGCAAGCGTGATGTATTTTGTTTTGTAACTGTTTCTTTAATTCTGCCAATTGTTTTTTTTTTAATTTGTCAAGAAAATCTTAATGACTAGCCATTATGCTTTTATCTCTCAATTAGATACGCACCAAATCAATCAATTTCTTATTGTAGACCAGCCGCCATTTTCCCAAATTGATCATAAACTTTTACAAAGCTGTCCTTGGTGCAGGATCCCTTGTTTCTATGTTTTCCCCTTTTTCTGTTTTTATTCTGTTTTCTAATTTTATTTTCTGTGTTTAATTTTTAAAGGGAAATACAACCTTTATAGATTTTAAAGGGGAAATACAAAACTGCTGGCATTAACTTGTAGTTATTTATTTATTTATTGTATTTATATACTGCCCCATAGCCAAAGCTCTCTGTGCGGTTTACAATATTAGTGTTAGGAGGAAATTAATTTGGAGGCAATGGAAGATATTACAAGGCCAGATGTTACCTAGCCAACTCCAGTACATCTGCTGCTACTCTTAATTCGTTAAATTGTTTTTGTAACTGGGAATGTTATGGTGGAATTTGTTATTAGGAATTTGTGGTGGAAGTGAATTCTAACCAGAGAGAGAACATCAATCTGAATTTATGCAAGAATTTTTAATTCTGAGGATGGGCTTAGGAATGTTAAAGCTTTCGAACATCCCTCCTTTTGAAATTCATTTTAGCATTCAATACTAACTCTGCTAATTTTATATTCTAAAGACTTTAAATTTGGAGGTGCTTCATCCTAGTCAGATGGCTTTCAATTATATATATATCTCAGATATTTTATACCTCACCCTTTTTCAAATCCAGACCACAGGGCAGCTATCCATAGTTTGTGGATTTGCTTTACCTAAACAGACCCTTTAGGCATTGTTATTAAATACCTTTGAGTTATGGAAATAATAGCTCTGTTTCTTTAACATCTTGAGACTTCCACTATACAAATTTATACAGATCTCATTCCCCAAAATGACAAATTCTAATTTCCTTCAGCTCCTCACCCTGCACAAAGTGCACGTGAAAAGATTTGCTCGAGAACTTTGGAATGTTCTGGAATTCCCAGCATTTGGCTTACTTGCAGTCAAAGACTAGCTCAATGCATGAAAAATGTTTTTCAATTTGTATTCCCAAATGTTGTTCAGAATCAATTGAAAATAAAAACGCAATCATACTGTTTTAAAACGGGCTGGGGAAAGGAGCCTTCAGTTTGCTATGAGTTGCAATTCTCCCTTCAGAGAGCGGGGGAAAGAGGAGGGGTTGAACTGCTTGTCTTAACTTGTTCGTTTGCTGTCTCCCTTTTAGTCAATTTGTTTGCCAATAAAACATTTCTTAACCCTTTCAAACCTTTGTTATCTGTAACTTTTTACCTCAACTGAGCTCTCCAGCCTTCTCCTCACACCTTCTTCACGACATGCTATATCTCAATCATTTGTAGCCTTAACTTCCCCTTCCCTGTAATGGGCACATGGGGCTATATTTAGAAAATACCTAGCTTTTGCACCAACTGATGCCTTTCCTTAATAGGGAATGTTTTACCACAGTTCCCTGTTCTCTAACTCTGTCCAGCAGCTCTCCAACTCTCCACACATGCTCTATCCTCCAATCTACATTCTTCTATCGCCTAGGCAAACCTATGTTTTGTTCATAATTCAGAAAGAAAAACTTTCTCACAGCATTATTTAGACATGGGGGATTGCAAAAACTAACTTTTCCTTTTTTCTAAATATCCTTTTGAAAAACCAATTTGCAAGGCTTGCCCCTCCCTTCTGGTGCTTTAGGTAGTATGCATGACTTCTTCAAAGCTTTTAGCTAGGAACCCGTTGATTTGTGTCATTGGCAAATGTGAATTAGGGTGCAACAGTAGCTATGGTGTATGTTCTGTCAATGTGTGTCCTTTTATTGCCAGCAATAGTCTGCCCCCAGGCAAAGGTGCTGTTTCTATCATGCTGGGGCCTGCCCAGCATCCTGTTATTGGGGAATCTAGTGGGAAAGCAGCTATTGTGAGGCTGTTTCCCAGGGAGAGGCTTAACATTATTTCATCTGTTTGATTCCTGACTAATATCAATGTGTGGGCATTTGGATAATCTTTTGGAAAATCTCTAATGAAATAATTAGGATTCTCTTGCATCTTTTCAATAACTAGTTTACCAGTCAAGCCTATCATCTTTAGTGTTATGAATTTTACCCTTTTTCCTTATTTTTTAATCTATATTGCCTTTTTCCTTATTTTTATCTATATTTTATTCTATTTTTCCTTATTTTTATTTGGGTTTTTCAATTTTCTAATTACTTTTTCTTTTCCTTTCCTCCTGTTGAGCCTCGGCTCTCCCTGAAGGAGCAGGGAGGGGAGAGGCATGAGTTTCAGGCGCCTCAGCTGCCAGAAGACGCGGAAGACCACGGAGTTATTGAGTCTGCTCGGGGCCTTGGAAGGAGCAGTGAACTTGAACTCCAGCCAATTCCCACGGGTAGCGCGAGCTCCATAGAGGAGAGTGCGCTGCCCCCAGTTGTTCCCGAGGGCCTGTCAGGGGACGCCCCACAGGTTGTACCAGCTCCTCCCTTACCATGCAGTTCCCAGGATGCTTCCAGCGTGACGCCACCTCCTGACCTCGAGCCTGCAGCCCAAGAGCAGGTGTCTTCCAATGAGCCGTTGGAAACACACACACCCTTGCCTTGTGCCCGCCGCCATGAGAAACGGACAGGGCAGAGACAGGACTTACGAAGGAGTCAGAGATTACGATCAAAAATGTTCCCTACATAAGCTGGCCTCTCAAAGAGGGGAGTCGCTGAGTCAACTTCCTTCACGTGCCGCAGAGCATGTCTAGAGTGTAGTTAGGGGTTTCTAGTGAATAAGGCAGGTTTCTATATGGAGCGCAATGTCCTAGATGTATCCATTACTCTAATAAAGCAAGATTTAATTGCACCCGTGTCTCCGTCTCGTGGTTCGAGCTCTGGATGGGGCACCTCCTGAATTTGTACTTATCCCCTGGTCTGTCCAAGACGTAGGAAGGGGTTTTACCAGCCGCCTAACATTAAAGATGAGGGAACCCAGTCTGTCCAAGATGTGGATTTAGGCGTGTTCTGCTGCTACCCTCTCCCTGGTCTGTCCAAGACGTGGGGGGGGGATTTGAGGTCTGCAATTTGAGGTCTGCAAAGATGAGGGAACCCAGTCTATCCAAGACGTGGATTTGGGCGTATTTTGCCACTATCCTCTCCCTAGTCTGTCCAAGGCACAGGGTGGGACCATTTCATTCTCCTTCAATCACAAGTTCAAACATACATCAACATGCACACACAACATTCAGGTCTGCATTACAGCTCAAGCAATAGCCAGTAATAACAAAACTGCAGTACTGAAAACCAACAATAAGAAACCCAACAATGCTTTCCCCCCCTTTCCCCAAAACAATTTGCTACAATCCTGTATTAATATAACATAGGAGTGGACACTTATCGCCAATGAAGACGAAAGCTTGGAGGAAAAGGGAAGAGGTGAACGGCAGGGGATTGAGATTTCAAACGGATCTTGTATCAGCTGCTTGGAAGCCTCTGTTGTTCATCCTCTCCATCTCCAGCCCAGCTTTCACGATCATCTGGTGTTCCGGTCAATTCCACTCCTTACACCAAAATGACAGGGAATTTAGGGGTCCAATGGACTGGAGGTCCTGAAGAAATTGAGGACACAGGCTGGTAGCAAAAAGGTAGGCCTTTATTTAGTAAGGAAACTTACAGGTGGTCAGTTTCCCATGATGTTCTATAGAGCTCTGACACATGGCACTGATGTTCACAATTTTATACCCTCCAAGACAAAGAAATTAGCATCTTCCAATCCAAAAATTACACATAAGTATTACCTAGACATTATGCTGCTTACATTAAAATCAAGCCAGCCAGATAATAGTCAGCAACTCTAATACCAGCCCATCACTTCTCTGGCATAATACATTCCAAAGTTGGTCCATCCTGTCAGTTTGGAGACACTGAGTTTGCTTTAGCAAGGTCTTTCCCCTCTTTATCTAAGTTCCAGAGTCTTCCTGACCCAGCATACAGAACATACTGAACATTCCATGGAGGGACCTTGGGAGGGCCATCAAGGAACAGAATCAACCAGAGAATTACAGATTTTCAGCTTTGATTCACATATTAATATATAGTCCTAAAGAACATATAGTTTATTAGTTTATCATAAAAATTCCACATCAATGTTAAGGGGTTTGATCAGAAACACACACACACTCAAACAATAAGACTAAAGACAAAGAATGAATAAACCTTTTAAAAAGCCAGAAGAGCAACTGCTGAAGCGAGGCAGGAAAAACAAACTGACTTCTCAAGGGAGGAGCAACAAGGAGCTTCCTGGGAGTTACAGCGTTTTTCCTGCCTCAAGCAGCTAGGCTAACATAACCTACCTGATGGTGTCCTAGTGCCCAGTGGAGAAGAGCTGCGTTACAACTGAGCCTTCAATACTGAGCAATAAATAAATATTGTAAAAATTAAAACTAAGTAAATAAGTAAATGTCAGGATGGTTTTTAATACATAAGGCTGTGGATTAGCAAGATGCAGAACAGATGTTTCAAAGCAAGAAGGGAAGAATTCTCAGTAAGTGAAGAATTTATGTTTCCCCTTTCAAGTGCAGGAGTCTAGCTACTTTGGAGATGTAAAAAAAGCAGTGTATCCCAAAGAGTGTAGATAAGCACCTGAGCTGGCTCCTCTCTAGGGGGTGAGGACTCTCTGGAGGACTTTTCTGCTGGACACCTCATCTGTGGAAATGAACATGTTGATTATGTAATGTCTCTGAATACTTCTTACTACCTCTGAATACCTATGAACAGAGTATCCAAAATGCAACACGAGATAGTGCTGGAAGATGAGACCCCCAGGTCAGAAGGCAATCACCGAGCTACTGGGGAAGAACAAAGGACAAATACGAGTAGCGCTGTGACTAATGACGCAGCTGGGTCAAAGCCAAAAGGAAGCCCAGAGGCTGATGTGCACAGATGCGAAAGGAGAGTCCGGAGTTGTACAACGCACACAATAGGAACATGGAATGTAAGAAGCATGAACCAGGGAAAGGTAGAAATTGTCAAGCAAGAAATGGAGCGTATCAACATTACAATACTTGGCGTGAGTGAATTAAAATGGACTGGAATGGGACATTTTAAATCAGGCAACTACAAAATATTTTATGCAGGAAATGAGAAATCAAGAAGAAATGGGGTTACTTTAATAGTGAGAAGTGATGTAGTAAAAGCAATTAGGAGCTACAACGCAAAGTCTGAGCGAGTGATATCAATGAGATTAAACGGGAAACATAACCATCATCCAAGTCTACGCTCCAACATCAAACGCAGAAGAAAAAGAATTGGAGAGATTTTACACAGAAGTACAGGAGGAAATTGATCACACACCAAAACAACATATGCTGGGAAAAACAGAAGGGAGTAGAAAAAGAGGAAGGCCAAACAAGAGATTGATTGATTCCATAAAGGACACCACAAGGTTTTTTGGGGTGTGTGGGTGAGAGCGAGAACACTAACAAGCAATATTAAGCCAATTGGATCCCATCCATAACGCCCAGCAATTCCAGCTCATTCATGGAGGAACCATATGATGAAGAACCAGAAATTTTAGAATGTGAGGTGAAAGCTGCTCTTAAAATTCTTGGAAGAATCAAATCACCAGGAATAGACAGCATACCAATAGAGTTGCTACAAGCTACTGAGACTGAATCTGTCCAAATTTTGACAAAAATTTGTCAAGAAATATGGAAAAATAAACAATGGCCCACAGACTGGAAGCGTTCAATATACATCCCACTTCCAAAGAAAGGAGATCCCAGGGAACGCAGTAATTATCAAATTGCCTTAATATCCCATGAAAGTAAAGTAATGCTCAAGATTCTACAACAAAGGCTCTTACCATATATGGAGTGAGAAATGCCAGATGTCCAAGCTGGATTTAGAAAGGGAAGAGGCACCAGAGATCATATCGCAAACATACGTTGGATAATGGAATGGAGCAAGGAATTTCAGAAGAAAATCACCCTGTGCTTTATAGACTACAGCAAAGCCTTTGACTGTGTAGATCATGAAAAACTATGGAATGCTTTAAAAGAAATGGGGGTGTCACAGCATCTGATTGTCCTGATGAGCAACCTAGACTCTGGACAAGAGGCTACTGTAAGGACAGAATATGCAGAAACCGATTGGTTCCCAATCGGAAAGGGTGTGAGAGAGGGTTGTATTTTATCACCCTATTTGTTTAATCTGTATGCAGAACATATCATACAGAAAGCGGGATTGGACCAAGATGAAGGAGGTGTGAAAATTGGAGGGAGAAACATCAATAATTTAAGATATGCAGACGATACCATACTCTTAGCAGAAACCAGTAATGATGTGAAACAAATGCTGATGAAAGTTAAAGAGGACAGCACAAAAGCAGGACTACAGCTGAACGTCAAGAAGACTAAAGTAACGACAACAGAAGATTTATGTAACTTTACAGTTGACAATGAGGACACTGAACTTGTCAAGGATTATCAATACCTCGGCACAGTCATTAACCAAAATGGAGACAATAGTCAAGAAATCAGAAGAAGGCTAGGACTGGGGAGGGCAGCTATGAGAGAACTAGGAAAGGTCCTCAAATGCAAAGATGTATCACTGAACACCAAAGTCAGGATCATTCAGACCATGGTATTTCCGATCTCTATGTATGGATGTGAAAGTTGGACAGTGAAAAAGGCGGATAAGAGAAAAATCAACTCATTTGAAATGTGGTGTTGGAGGAGAGCTTTGCGCATACCATGGACTGCGAAACAGACAAATAATTGGGTGTTACAACAAATTAAACCATAACTGTCACTAGAAGCTAAAATGATGAAAATGAGGTTATCATACTTTGGACACATCATGAGAGGACATGATTCACTAGAAAAGGCCATAATGCTGGGAAAAACAGAAGTTTCATAAATAAATAAAAATAAATAAATAAGGGAGTAGAAAAAGAGGAAGGCCAAACAAGAGATGGATTGATTCCATAAAGGAAGCCACAGACCTGAACTTACAAGATCTGAGCAGGGTGGTTCATGACAGATGCTCTTGGAGGTCGCTGATTCATAGGGTCGCCATAAGTCGTAATCGACTTGAAGGCACATAACAACAACAACAGCAAAGGTATGAACTGGGGACCACATGGATGCCTTGCATAACTCTTCCAGGAGTGCCCTCTCTTAAAAGGCTGCCATTCATCTGACAGAATAGACGATTACTGAATAGATTATTTCATAGGTTGCTAGAGATATATGCCAGAGTTATGCACTCCCTTAGCCAGCATGACTATCTTCCCCAGGGAAGAGGGGCAAAAAACTCCAAAGAGGACACTGTGCTGTCAAGTCCTATCTATGCAGAACTAAACTGCATTGTGGGTATCTAGGGTGTGTCTTTTTGAGTGTGACTTTCAGGGATCCCTCCTGGAGTCTGCTTCGGTCCACAAGGCAGGAAGTTAAGCGGCTGGGGGCTGCCTAGCCTCCTGAGAAAGTTCTAAATGGAGACTGCTTCAAAGTCCTGAAGGTAGGACTTTCCTCGCTGGCCTTTTGCATTTGAAGGCAGAAGCCTCATGCTCCACTGCAGACTGGTTGCACTTTTAAAATGTTAAAAAAACCACGTTCAAGAAGTGTAGTGTCACAGACCTGAGCTGAACTGGCTAAATTGATCATCATGTATCTATGCTATGTGCAAGCAAGGAGGAGAACCATATTGTCTAGATTTTGAACTTTTGTATTGGAGCTCGGACTGAGATAGTATGAACTGTAATTGAGATTGTTTCTTTAGAAACTTTCTGAAGAGCCATCATAGATTCTTGATGTTATGGCTTCAGTGAGCCTTTGGAGATGTTCCTTTGATAACAACTGAAGTCAGTGAGAGAAACAATTTCCACCCTGGGCTCCTACTGGGAGGAAGGGCAGGAAATAAATAAATAAATAAAGGGGGTTTGAAGCAGGAATCAAGAAAAAGATACTTCTGCACTGATTTTTTAGTGTGTGTTTGCCTGTTATTAAGGTAAGATGGGATATGCTTAATGAAGAAGAGGGAATGGTTTTTTTGTAATTGCTTTGGACTACTGATTCTTAATATTTTTATTAATCCTGTCACTAATAAACATATATATTTTTGTTAAAACAATAAAAGAGAAAAACCAGAAGAATCTCAAACTTTATTCTGTCTAGGTAAGCTCTGCAAAGAGCAACCGTGACTGGGTTAGATCTTCATTGCTTTAGGGAATGGTGAGGCACTCTTACCTTGTTGGGGGCCTTCCAGCATCAAGGTTTTTCACCCATGTAGGAGGTCGAAGCTCTGATAATAGTCTTGGATGCTAACTTTAGTTTTTTCAACCCCCACCCCCCAGCCACAGACTCATATAGCATAGGCATACTAGATCCAATTACCCAAAAGCAATCATATTAGTCACTTAAGCAATACTTACCTGCATTATGAGGATACACATTCCAACTGTTCCAAGAATATGCTTATTGTCATCAAACCACATCTTGACTTTTTCATAGCATCCCTTGGAGGAGGGGGAGGAAAGAAAGGATTTTTTAAAAACACACATAAACACTTTTGATAGCAGAAACATGCCAAACATGATAGGAAGCTCAAGTTGTGTACCAACATCTGAAAAGTGCAGCATTTACAACTTCATAGAGAATTCTCTCAGTGCTTAATTATGGATCTAAAATACTGACTTGTTTTAGGTTCTCATATTAAATAAGAATATATTTAAATACATTCATGTTGACCAAATGGATTTCATTCATAAAGAGACATAACATTTTAAAAATTGAGAAAGTTAAAGATACTACCAATACTTGTTTTATATGTTGAAAAAGCAGTTTTTAAGGTCATGCCAGAAAGTCTTAAAAATATTTAATTTTGGAAGCAACTTTGGAAGCAACTAAAGGGTGAGGAGTAGAAGATATGTTCACATGGTTGCCATCTAGTGGCCAAAAGGTAAAAGTATTTTCTTTAGAAAAGTTGGAACTGAGCATGCTCGATTCATGTGCTTTCAGGGTGAGGTTCCAAGATGGATTCCAAACTGATAACTGTGTAAAAGAAGCTAAGAAATAAAACCAGTCATCTTACTGGTGTAGCCCACATATATTACAGTGTTGACAAACAGCATGGCTGAAATGAGTATATTAGGGCTAGGAATGTATATAAATATTAGGAGACAATGCCTAGAAGGCAAGACATGCTAAAAAGATCATGGGCTGATCACCCAGTCTATGATATGCCATAAGGTGGGACCCACACAATCAAGAAAGTTTGAGAAAAATATATACACTCGTATTAGCCTTTGTGACACACACACATGCGCACACGCACATGCAAGAGAAAGGACCACTTCTCATGTGTCCGCAACAATTCCTGGCTTGGCAAGTAACTGGCCTGATTTAGTTTATTAAGGTTCATGCTTGTGGTGTTAGATTATTAGAACAGGATATGTGCATTTACTGCTTATAGTAATATAAGAATGAATGAAGCACTGAAAAGGCTTTTTGTGTCTGTCATCTCTTGGGTTTACTGAATACTGGTGGTGACTGAGTTATAAAACCTGACAGCTGTGACCTTTTTAGTACAATCAGATATTTCAACTGTGAATATAATTAGTAATCAATAACCTGAATGGCCAATAGGGCAACCCAGGCCAGGTACTGCCAAACATGGCTGCGGGCTGACCAGTAGGCCAGGTATTCAGTGGCCATGTCTTCCATGGGCTCTGTCAAGTAATGTGCCACTGCCATTGCAGCATTTTCGTGGAGGTGTTGGATGCTTCTTAATGTGATCATTGCCTGCGAAGTCTTGGCCTAGATGCCTAGCAACCCTGTACTGTTTCTGGGAGTGCTGCTGACAGGAGATGGGCTCCTTTCTCTCCTCCATCAGCTCCTGCCTCTTGGCCTGTACCTCCCTCACTTTCTTCACCAGAAGATTCTGCCAGGGAAGGTCACACATCGAGGCCAAGATGCATGCTCTCCACCTGCACCACTGGGCCATTCCTCAGTCAAGCAGTAACTTCCTATACTTCTGGCAGGAAGTGCCTGCCTGCCTTGGGATCTCCGGCATCCAGAAACTCACCCATCTGTCTCCTAAGATGCCTGGCCATGGGGATCACCTGGCTCAGGAGGGCAGTGCTGGTGCTCAGTCTTGGTGGCCTCTAGGAATGGCTTGAGGCCCACCAAAAGCTGAAAAATGGTGTCCCACTACTCCCTGCCCAACCCTGGAGATTTTGTGAACAGCAAGAATGAGGTAGGTGAACAGTTTCAGAGGTGGTTTCTTTGTTAATGGAGGTGATAGGGATTCCTTTTGGAATGTAACACCAATTATTTCTTTATAAGTGATAGTGCCGACTGTATTGTTTGGTTTCTAGGGAGTTCTGTGGGGGGAAGGGGCTGTGTTTCTCTTTATGTCTTGAAAATTCAAATAAAGCTATTAGTTAAAATAAAATAAAACAAGAGAAGGAGGGAGGTTGAGTTCCAGTGTGTGGCCACAGTCTGCACCAGCTGCTGCTGCGGGAGCCCCACCTGTTTCTCCTGCAGCAGTCTGCTGCACTTTATACAGTGGTGGAAATGCACAGCAACCCTTCTCCAGTTCTCAAGATTACAAATGGCGGAGGAGTGGAAAAAAGCCTTGCTGCCCAACTAAGAGCACCCTTCGCAATCCGGTGGAAAATGGAAAATGTGGGTGATGCAGTAAATGCCCACAAATCCATTCTGTCGCCTTGCTCATCACTATCTGTCACCGAGTGAGCTGGTGCCCAGTCAGCAACCCCTTCACCAAGTTATTAATGGCTGCTATTATCTCTCCTGCCATGTGGGACTGATCCATTATTTTGTGAGAAGAAGGGCCCACTGATACCTTCCTAGTTCTCGAAGTGCTGGGTGCTCCTATGGCGACCCACCAGTGATCCATTAGGAATGAGGAAGTGTGCACTCCACCCTGTCTGCTCCAAATATCCAAGGTGAAATGCACCATCTGTGTCTCTGCCTTGCGCAGATGGTCCAGTACTTTCTCACTGCATGCCTGTTACAGTGAGAGCACCACCTTCCTGCTTAAAGAGGTGTGACATGATAGTGTATAAAATGGGACCACAAGAACCATCAGCCTCTTGAAAACTGCTCTCTCCATGAGGCTGAAAGCTGGTTGACCAATGCCACCATATGATCAATGCATTTGGTGATTGATTTGCCTTTGGAAACCTCAATCTCATGGCCCCCTAAGTCCCCCACCCCATCTCCATTGTTGGCTACCTAAGCCTTGGGGGGGGGAGACTGAGAGCTAGTGGGGGCTCAGTGCTTACTCCTGCAATACAGGCCCTTCTGCCTGACTGCTTGGTCTTGGCTGTCTCTGCCCAAAGCAGTGCTGCCTCTTCAAGAGCAGGAGCATGCTGCTGTTACTATACTGCCCTGCCACCTTCCCCTGCTCACTGTCCACCTGCAATGAAAATCGCTAGCAGTGCTGAGATCCACTCCCACCTCAAAGTGGTATGACACAAGGCTCTGCCACTTCTGTGGTGAATCAGACTAGCTGCCCACAGTCTGGGGAGGGGTCAAAGGAGCAGTGCGGACATCAGAGGAGATATGCCCTGATGGCACTGGTGGAGAGTATGCCTGTTGCTGCTCTTCCCTCCCCAGTGCTCCAGATAAAAGTGCTGTTGCCACTCCGATACCTGCAGCACCTCTGCCTCTGCTGCCATCATAGCTGCTACTTAGATGCCTCATGCTAATACTAAGCTTTATAGCCTATGTCTGCTGTATGTGCACTGTGTGCAATGTACTCACATGACTTACCAGCAAACACGAAGTACTAATACAGACAAGACACAGAAAGTAACACAGAACAGCTTTAAATAAAATGCAGATATAACCTAAAAACATAGGGCTAAAATTGGGGGAGAGAAATAAGGGAAGTGACACTGCCTAAGTAACTAGTGAGACAAAGACACAGACAACAAACAATTGTTTTATTTTTTATTTTAGATTAAGAGTGGGCCTGAGATTGATGGAAGGAGATGCAAAAGAATGGGAAAACAAACAGGTATGTAAGAAAGGCTGGGTACTGGTATTAAACTGAAGGATAAACAAAAGACAAGTAGAACAAATGAATAAGGATGGGGCTGGGATTGATTAGGAAAACATACATGTATGTTAAGGGGAATGCAAGTTGAGCGGTGAATGTGCGTAATGACCTGCCATTGTGCAGGGCTTATGGTGAAGATGCACCTAATCTGCCCATGAATAGGGAATTGTGCATATTTCCCAGTCAATATATGGAATATCCAACAGGCCCTGAAAAATGTGTATATTCACCAATAGGCAAAAAACCTTGCAGTTTAAGAACGTAGCTATAGCCAACAGATATTTCTATCAAACTTTAAAGAGCAGGGAAATTGGGCAGCTATAGTGAATGCACCACGGGAGCAGGAGACCTGACCTCCTTTCTGAGATATTGGACTGCCCTACAAATTGCTCAAAATGCAAACACCATTTGGGTTGGTCTTTCACAGTCCAATCCACTGCCTGTTTCACAGTACAATCCCTTGCAATAATTTGGTAACGTGCCTCTGAGCATATGGTGAGTGGTGGCAACACCTGCCATCTCCAAAGATAATTATATTTTTGTAAGTTTGTTGGTGTTCTTTTTACTTTGCTTCTTTTCTGTTTCTACTGTTTCTACAGAGAATCTAACCTAGAAAATTATATTTCCCTCCTTATTCACCCTAGAAATCTGTGTCAAATTTATTTTTATTAATTTCAAAGCCTTTTGATTGGTCAATGTCATATGATGGTGAAGACAGCCTTTTGTGTTTCAAATTGGAGGTTATGTTCTATTTCTATTTTGGGTGCATTAACAGTTGAATCTGAAACTGCAGTTTGATGTAAAATCAGACTGATTACAATATGTTGCTACTTCAGCAATGACTCTAGCTGTTGGAAAAAAGAGGATGCATGTTTTGAGCCTGCTATTTTTAAACCACTTTATTTAAGGCAAGGTGGGCACGGTCAATTAAAAACATAGAGCACAGCTAGCATTTTGCTAGAATATATTTTATTTTATTTATTATTTATTTTATTATTAAATTTGTTAGTCGCCCATCTGGCTGGATGTCCAGCCACTCTTTCGCCTCCCACTGTTTTATCTTGTGCAAATTGAGACACTCTTGAGGTCCACTGGAGACTAGTCTGCAGAAGTCAGTGCCGTTATTCCACAATTATGTTTGGAGTTTTTTCACTGTAACTTTTGCAGTGTTGCTGTACTTCACATACTCATAGAAACAGAAATAAAAGAAAATGATTTCCTTAGGAAACGTCACTAAAATTGCAAAGGAAATCAGACATATTTAAAGTGACCATCTAAACTATATCAACTGTCTTAATAATGTTGCTTCCTCCCTGCTAAAACAAGATCAGCACAGCACATGTCTGGTTTCTATTATTTGGGCTGATTGCAGGTGTTGCCACCACTCACCATATGCTCAGAGGCACATCTTATCAAATTATTGCAAGCTACACAGGCAGTGGATTGTACTGTGAAAGACCAACCCAAATGGTGTTTGCATTTTGAGAAATTTGTAGGGCAGTCCAATATCTCAGAGAGGAGTTCAGGTCTCCTGCTCCCGTGGTGCATTCACTATAGCTGCCCAATTTCCCTGCTTTTTAAAGTTTGATAGAAATATCTGTGGGCTATAGGTACATTCTTAAACCGCAAGGTTTTTTGCCTATTAGTGATTTTCCCTGCTTTTTAATCTGGGAGGTAAGAAATGAGATCCTGCGCAAGTTTGCTGAGAATGGATTGATCATTTGCATGCCTATTGAATTCAGTGGGATTTACCCCCCTGCAGGATAGGAGAAACTGACCATGGGATGGGGAGGGGGGAGGAGGGAGGGGAGGAAATGCAGAGGGGAGGACTGGGATGGGAGCAGGCTGGATAGGGAGAGGAGGAGAAGGACAGGTTTGATCATTTGCATGTTTATTGAATTCAGTACGATTTACTCCTGTGCAATCATGCTTAGGATAGGTAAAACTGACGGGGGGAGGGCTGGAGTGGGCAAGGGAGGAGTCAGAAGGAAGAGGGGAGGAGAGGGGAAGGGAGAGGAGAGGGGAAGGAGGGGAAAAGTAGGTCTGATCATTTCCATGCTTATTGAGTTCAATGGGATTTACTCCTATGCAATCATGCTTAGGATAGGAAAAACTGACCATGGGGGAGGGGGAAGGGGAAGGTGCATATTGGAGGGGGGCAAAGGAAGGGGGAGGGGAGGGCAGGTTTGATCATTTGCATGCTTATAGCATTCAATGGTATTTACTTCCATGCAATCATGCTTAAGATAGGTAAAACTGACCATGGGGAGGAGGAAGGGGAGCAGGAGGAAGGGGAAGGAGGGTATTGGAAGGGGATGGGAATGGGGAGGGAGGAGAAGGGAGGATGGGTTTGATCGTTTGCATACTTTTTGAGTTCAATGGGATTTATTTCTGTGCAATCATATTTGAAAATGGGAATGGACTGCCTTCAAGTCGATCCCGACTTATGTTGACCCTATGAATAGGGTTTTCATGGTAAACAGTATTCAGAGGTGGTTTTACCATTGCCTTCCTTTGAGGATGAGAGGCAATGACTGGCCCAAGGTCACCCAGGGAGCTTCATGGCTGTGTGGGGATTCAAACCCTGGTCTCCCAGGTCGTAGTCCAACACTGACCTGGGGGAGGGGAGGGGGAGGAGATTGGATGGGTGGGCACTGGGCAGAGGGGAAGCCCGTTTCCTTTCCAAAAGGAAAACATTGTGAACAGTATCATTGTTTTTCAGTGCTTCCCCCACCTTTTTATTCTACAGAAGGCACATGTAGTCTCCTACCCAAATTTAAACCAAAGCTGTCCTGGCCACATCCACACCAGGCCTTTATTTCACTTTGGACAGTCATGGCTTCTCTCAGAGAATCCTGGGAAGTGTAGTTAGTGAAGGGTGCTGAGAGTTGCTAGGAGACGCCCTGTTCCCCTCACAGACCTTCAATCAGAGCGGCTGACTATTAAACCAATCTGGCCACTGAAGCTCTCTCAGGGGAATAGGAGTCTCCTCTCAGCACCCTTCACAAACTACACTTCCCAGGATTCTCTGAGGGAAGCCATGACTGTCTCACGTGAAATTTAAGTCTGGTGTGGGTGTGGCCCCCTGATTAAGCAAGCCAAGCAGCTGTGAGGCTTTTAGAACACTGACAGTTGGTTCTTACTGAGCATGCCCTGCATTATCATAGGCTGCCAGCCAAAATTCCTTAAATTAATTAAAAATCAGCCAGGCATTTTTTAACTTTTAACCTGCAGAAGATGAAGGTCAGAGTATAGGGCAAGGTCAGTATTAGGATTACAGGTAGTCTGTGAACATGGCTGATTTTTAATGAATTTCAACAGATTATGAAAACTCTGAGAGAAAAAGTCCAAAAGGGCTCTGGGTTTTTTTTCTCTCTGTTTAGACTTTGAGTTCTTGATTCTCTCTGACGGTTTTATGTATCGCCATGAAAATTGAGAGTGTTGTTAAGCAAGCGTTTCTGAGTTCAGGACTATAAGATTTGTAAGGTTTTGTTTTGAAATGAGCTTTTAGGAAGCATCAGAATGGCATGGGGGGTATTTTCAATTTAACATTGCGGAATGTGAAAAATCCACGCTGGCTATAGTATACAGCCTCTCTCGTGGCTGTATAATATCTGACTGAATTATGTACATTTTCCGGTCATTATGCATAATCACCAACAAGCCTTTAGGAATATGCATATCTTTATTTACTTATTAAATTCATATCCCACCCTTCTTCCCAAAGGAACCCTAGCTAATATGCACCATCCCCAATAGGCCTGGGAGAATGTGGACTGCATGTTGTACATTCTCCATATAATATGCACATTCTCCAGACAGTATGCATAGTCTCCAAGAAGCCTGCCTTTTTCTCTCTCTCTTGTTCTGAGGTTTCTGGCCCATTGCCTAATGTTATGGGGCCCACAGTATACCCTCCCACTGAACAGCAGGAAGGGGGAGATAAAGATTAACCTTTTTTCCTTCTAGTCCTGCTCTCTTTTCACCATTCTCACTTGTTTCCCATTCAGCTGAGCAGCACATGGGGGAGGGTTTCAGGGAGAGAAGCGTTTTGAACCTTCTCTCCCCTTCCCACAATTCTGATGGAAATTGCCCCTACGCTGCTATTAAGCTAATGAGAACGCTTATAGTAGCATGGGGTAAATCATAGGAATTGCAGGGGAGGGAAGCTTTAACCAGCTGAGGAAGCAAGGAAAAGAGAGAAAGAGTGTGAAGTATCTCCACAGCCACCTTTCTCCTACCCCAAAGGGGCCTCCCAACTTACCCTAGGTAGAAAAAGAAGGGGAACATGGTGACAGCCTGTTTTGGCGGAAGAGGCACATGCTTGAAATAAATAAATAAATAAATAAATAAAATGTCCCATTCAATGATGAAGTAAGAAGATTGCTTACTGCACATTTTCCTCTAGCTGAGAAACTATAAGCCCAGTCAGTATTCTACAATTGATCTCTTGGCTGAATAAAAGAGTATCATGAGAAACGTGGCAAAAGGGCAGCTATGACAACTCATGAAGAAGGTAGCCTTAGGTTCTTTTGTTGCTTGCACAATGCATGCCTAAATTTGCAGCTGTGTATACATGGTATTTTTTTCAGAGACCTGAAGATGATAGTAGAGCCTCAGCACCATCAGTATACAGTTTGCTTTTCCTCACAGTACACACTTTAATTCTTTCTGTTTTGCTATGGTTTTTGTAGACTTTTAAACACTACAAGAATTAGTATACTTGGCACTGTAAAGAACCCAGATCCAGCAGCATCTTCTGCTATAAAGGAGTCTCACAGAAGTGTAAGGGACTGGATGAGACTCCAGGGTCTCTCAATCTGCTCCAAGCATGTAGCCAACCTAAATGTTGAGGGTGGGCAGCAAAAAAAGTAGGGGAGTAGGAAAAAATCTGTAATAAATTTAATTACTTAATTTTTGTAAAAAAAGAATTAGGGGCAGAAAAAATTGAGGGGGGCCAGCCCGCCACAGACCCCCCCCCCGGTTACAGGTCTGCTCTGCTCTGCTCTATGATCAGATTCACCAGCTTTTTCAGTAATTTATGGCAGCCATTCCATCAGTCTATCAGAGAGGCTGGGATGTGGAACTGCTGAAAAGACCAGCAACTTTTGGATCCTCCTCTCCTTGAAACCTTTCTATTTCCGCTGGTCATTACAAGACAGCTGTTAACAACAAAGAGAGCCCAATTTTGCTTTCCCCCCTTCCTTTTCAGTCTTTTAGATTGTAAGCCTGAGGACAGGGGCTTAGAATCTTACATTTTTAAGCCACTGGGAGCCATTTTTGGCCAAAGAATGTGGCCATTTTTTAAAAAATGAAATAAATAAAAGAGGGCAACAAACTGGCACTGAGAATAGATAGAAGGATCAACTGACAATGTAATATACAAAATAGTCAAGGTTATTTCAGTTCATTAAATTTGTCTTAGCATGCAAAGTGGGAATCTATTTGATTTACTTTTTTAGGGATATTTTTTATTATTTATGTATTAGATTTATATTCCACTAAGAGTTCAAGTGGCCTCAGAACATGGCGCTCTGGGTGGCCACCAACATCACACAGATCTGCTCAGTTTCATCCAGGTTTTTGCATAATTTACCTTCAGGACTAGTCCTGGATCATATTGGCAAGTAAAGAGTGGTTGATAAATGTTCTGTTAAAATGATCTCTGTATTAAAACCTGTGTGTAGATAGTGTTCATGTCAGGAAAACTTTTCCATAGGGAAAAAATCAAATTAAAGACAAAATTCAGATTACAATGTAAGCTAGAATTACCGTTTTCCACACTAAATTAATGTTGGTGGAATTCCGACCACAGTCTTGAGAATTTTCTATGCAGCATCTGTCAGGGACAGTGTTGTCACCCAATACAGGATACCAGTCTTTGTAATCAGTAACCCCACAGCAGTGCATCTATGAGACAAGAACAAAAAGAGGCCTAATGAAGCCTGGAACTGAAAGAGCGTTTTAGAACATTCTTGCTGCTACTTTATACAGAGATCAACACATTTGTAGAAAGTTGTAATATCCATTTCAGAAATTGCAGTTTTATTTAGCAACCTAGAACACCAAAAAGTGTAAGTCTAAGTGACAAATACAAAGACCAGAGATTGGGAGCCTGAGGCTAGGGGCTTATGCCTGGGAACTGGAATCCATGGCTATTCATGAAACAGCCCAGGATCTATCCAAAGGTTCCACATTCTTGTGGACCCTAGTAACCTGACTATCTTTATCTTTTGGAGTGCTGATTATTGAATGTGTGTGCCAGTTTTAGCTCTTTGTGTTTTTTCTGCAAAGCTCTCAACTTTCAAATAACAAAACAGCAAGAGCCTAGTATGCACAGGGGAATCTGTGGAGGAATAGATGACAATAAACAGGTGGAAAGAACTGAAACTGGTGACATGGGGATGTTTTCAGGAGGCTAATTTTCAATGGCACTTTTAAATTTGAAGAATGTCCTTTCTCTATGTTTCTTTTGCAAAATTAAGTAAATGGAAAATGGTGTTCTGGCTTTGCTTTGCTCTTTGAATGCAGTGCCTTATCACTAAGTAATGATAATCAATTTATGATAATTACTTATCAATAAATAATCGTAATCAACCATCCTTTTTATAGGCCCTGTTCCTGTGCCTATGACATGGAAAAGCTAATCAGCTGAAGCTTACGCAATGCCAGAAAAAGTTGCTGCATATTAGGTGCTGTTCAAGACTAGTAAAATGTTGCAACACTAGAACGGCTGCAAACCAAAACGTGTTCCAGTTAAAAATGGGACAGATCTAATAAGCTCCCCTCAGATTATTCACATTGTTTAACAAATGGAAAAAATTGGGCAACTTTTCTGAGCCAATTGAAGGGCTCAGAAACCCTTCTCCTCCACCTCACTACAGCATCTCTCATCCCATACAATCTAAGGGAACAACAGCATTCCATTAGATCACATGGGTAAGAAATATTTCATGGGGGGAAACTGAGGCTAATGGCTCCTTTTATCAAACGGAACTAGAATAAAGAGATTCAGAGGCAAAGTAGAATAGGCAAAGAGTAGGTTGAAACTCAAGCCATGGGAGGTTGGCTTCCCTCCTCAAATCTTATTCCATCACACTGAATAAGGCCAAATTAAGAGGGTTGTAGGGACTCTGGCAGCCAAAAACACACTGACAACTGCATCTTTATTTGCCAAAACCCTCATGATCCTGACTGACACAGGTTTTGCTTGGCGACGAGAGCAGATCAATGCCATGTCTTGATCTCAAGCAGAGAGCTATGTGGCACAGTGGGGCAACAAGGCAGGACAGGGTTTTAGACTTCACCCCACCAGTCTGACAAATGTGGCTTCTTAAAGGGACAATAATCTGACCTGAAAGCGAATGCTTCTGTAACTGGTTTGCTCCCTTCACTGTTGGGCAAGAGCTCCTCTTAGAGGGTTCTGGCTCAAGATCTATCAGCCTGGAAGAGCTATGTGGAAGCAGAGTTGATTAGCTCATCCTCTTCCATCTCCAAGCCTTGGCTATTGCACAAGGCCAGGCCTTGACAGTCAGCTAAGGAAGCTAGCAACTGTTCTCCAACTAGGCAAGTAAGGCTTCTCCTTCTCACTTCTCCTTTCAGGCTGGTTTTTACGAATCCCTGAAGTTATTTTCTGAGTCTGGTTCAGACTCAGCATGTTCTTCAAGTACAACTTGAGCCACAACATATCTCATGGGAGGTATTAGGTGCACAGGTTTTCTCTTTATTTGGATTCTAAAGCTGCAGCACCTGCTTTTTCTTCTTTTCTGCATCAATATCTGGTGCAAATTCTATTATTTATTACATTTATACCCCACTTTTTTTTCATGATAGAAACCCAAGGCGGCTCACATGTGGTCCCCAAGCGGTCTCTCATCCAGGCACTCACCAGACCTGACCCTGCTTAGCTTCAGCAGGATGCTGGTCTCATGTGCCTTCAGACCATAGCCTGGGACTTATGTCATAGCATCACCTGACATTACAAAAGCAGTTTTCTGCTCTGACGATGTTATAAGCAACAGAAGCTGACCTACCAACTAGGATATAGCAATTTATTAATCATTGTTGTGATGTAACTGCATCTCCGGAAGACTGATGCATCTGGGTACATTTACATTTCACATTTTTCCCCCATCATGGAACTTAAAGGTACATATATAGGGTTCTCAGATGGTCTCCCATTTAGGCGCTGACCAGACCCAAACTTGCTTAACTTCAGCAAGGCAACTGCATCATGACCCCTCAGACAATGAGATCATCCAATGAGATGCAGATAAGACAGGGCAATAATTAACAGGGAGCATGCCATATACAAAGAAATATGCCAATGTCTTTACCTCTGCCTGAATGATATTCCAAGCATTCTTCAGCCCAACATTATTGTCTGTGTTGTAAAGTTTGAGACCTTCTTTCAAATCCTGCTTCGCATTTTCATTAACCTATTTCATATAAATAAGCATCAGCAAGGTTATAATGTATTAAAACCATCACATAAATAGTGCAACTTTCTTATATGATTTGGTTAGGTATTGTGTATGTGTGAACACATGGAACAGAGTATCTTTCTCTTGTATATCAATGTATCTGAGCTTCGCAAGCTGAGAATGAAATATATTAAGAACATAAGAACATAAGAAGAGCCTGCTGGATCAGGCCAGTGGCCCATCTAGTCCAGCATCCTGTTCTCACAGTGGCCAACCAGGTGCCTGGGGGAAGCCCGCAAGCAGGACCCGAGTGCAAGAACACTCTCCCCTCCTGAGGCTTCCGGCAACTGGTTTTCAGAAGCATGCTGCCTCTGACTAGGGTGGCAGAGCACAGCCATCACGGCTAGTAGCCATTGATAGCCCTGTCCTCCGTGAATTTGTCTAATCTTCTTTTAAAGCCATCCAAGCTGGTGGCCATTACTGCATCTTGTGGGAGCAAATTCCATAGTTTAACTATGCGCTGAGTAAAGAAGTACTTCCTTTTGTCTGTCCTGAATCTTCCAACATTCAGCTTCTTTGAATGTCCACGAGTTCTAGTATTATGAGAGAGGGAGAAGAACTTTTTTCTATCCACTTTCTCAATGCCATGCATGATTTTATACACTTCTATCATGTCTCCTCTGACCCGCCTTTTCTCTAAACTAAAAAGCCACAAATGCTGCAACCTTTCCTCGTAAGGGAGTCGCTCCATCCCCTTGATCATTCTGGTTGCCCTCTTCTGAACCTTTTCCAACTCTAGAATATCCTTTTTGAGATGAGGCGACCAGAACTGTACACAGTATTCCAAATGCGGCCGCACCATAGATTTATACAACGGCATTATGATATCGGCTGTTTTATTTTCAATACCTTTCCTAATTATTGCTAGCATGGAATTTGCCTTTTTCACAGCTGCCGCACACTGGATCGACATTTTCATCATGCTGTCCACTACAACCCCGAGGTCTCTCTCCTGGTCAGTCACCGCCAGTTCAGACCCCATGAGCGTATATGTGAAATTAAGATTTTTTGCTCCAATATGCATAATTTTACACTTGTTTATATTGAATTGCATTTGCCATTTTCCTGCCCATTCACTCAGTTTGGAGAGGTCTTTTTGGAGCTCTTCGCAATCCCTTTTTGTTTTAACAACTCTGAACAATTTAGTGTCGTCAACAAACTTGGCCACTTCACTGCTCACTCCTAATTCTAGGTCATTAATGAACAAGTTGAAAAGTACAGGTCCCAATACCGATCCTTGAGGGACTCCACTTTCTACAGCCCTCCATTGGGAGAACTGTCCGTTTATTCCTACTCTCTGCTTTCTGCTTCTCAACCAATTCCTTATCCACAAGAGGACCTCTCCTCTTATTCCATGACTGCTAAGCTTCCTCAGAAGTCTTTGGTAAGGTACCTTGTCAAACGCTTTTTGAAAGTCTAAGTACACTATGTCCACTGGATCACCTCTATCTATGTGCTTGTTGACTCAAAGAATTCTAATAGGTTACTGAGACAGGACTTTCCCTTGCAGAAGCCATGCTGGCTCTGCTTCAGCAAGGCTTGTTCTTCTATGTGCTTAGTTAATCTAGCTTTAATAATACTTTCTACCAGTTTTCCAGGGACAGAAGTTAAGCTAACTGGCCTGTAATTTCCGGGATCCCCTCTGGATCCCTTTTTGAAGATTGGCGTTACATTTGCCACTTTCCAGTCCTCAGGCACGGAGGAGGACCTGAGGGACAAGTTACATATTTTAGTTAGCAGATCAGCAATTTCACATCTGAGTTCTTTGAGAACTCTCGGGCGGATGCCATCTGGGCCCAGTGATTTGTCAGTTTTTATATTGTCCATTAAGCCTAGAACGTCCTCTCTCGTTACCACTATGTGTCTCAGTGTCAGCAGAAATAAGTATCTACACCCTGGCAATTCTAGATTAGAAGATATGTTAAAAGCACTATCGAATGTATGGGAAGAGTAGGTTGAATGGAAAGCAGATCCTTTTTCTAATACCTGACCATATTAAGAGGGTGGGATGGGGAAGAGTCATACAATTTTAACAATGCATGCATAGGTGTCCTATGGAAGAGAACAAATATTTCAATGAAAGGAAATTTTGTTTTTTGCCAAAAGACATGCATTCAGGACTAGTGTGATAGTCATAGTGTTGGACTTGGACCAGAGAAACCTTGGTACAAATCCTCACAGAGCCATAAAACTTGCTGGCCTAACTTATCTCACAGAGTTGCGATGAGGAAAAACAGGAAAAAAAGGGTTGGATAAAAGTGTCATTTTTTAAAATTTACAGAAGGAAATCCTGATTAATTTATTGAGGACACATAACAAAACAATATTTTGTCTTGTACTATGATTCCCACATTCATTCACTCATTCACAGAATTTTCTGACATATGGCAGTCACAGTAGCATATAAATCAACATTTTTCTAAAAATACAATCATTAGCACATTTCCAAAATTAGAATATAAAATAAGAACACAGAACACATTCCAAACTAAACCAAAATCCACAATTTTGGTAAGTGTATATTCACATATATACACACATAAAGCATCCTATTTTCTTTAAGGCAAGGATGGGGAACCTGGCATTCCCAGATGTTGCTAGACTGCAACTCCCAGCAAACCTGATCATTGGCCATGCTGGCTGGGCTCATGGAAGCTGGAGTCTCACAACACCTGGAGGACCCATCCCTGCTCTAAGGAAAGAAATGTTTAAAAAAGAGCAACAATGAAGTAAAGCATATTCCCATACAAATTGATTCAGTCTCCCTTCCTCCACCCCTTAATTCCATAAAGAATTTTTCTCTTGGTACTGTGGGTACAGTGGACTACAGTAGGGCCCCGCTTTGCGGCGCTCTGCTTTACAGCGTTCCACCGATATAGCGGTTGTCAATTGCTCCTACGGTGTTTGTTCTGGTTTTTCGGCGTTTTTCGGGCGTGAGGCACCATTTTTGACAATTTTAGTCAATGCTTTACAGCGGATTTCGCTTTACAGCGGCGGTCCAGAACGGAACCCGCCGTATGAGCGGGGCCCTACTGTAATATATTTACCACTAGGATCCCACCTTTGTACTTGTAATCCTCCCTAGTTGTCCTAGGTGATCTTTACATGACAACATAACTGAGACACCAATGTTTAAACTTTTCCCCCCATCAATGCATTACATCCAGTGGAAGCTGGTCCATTGAGGTTACTGGGGCACAGCCATCTCAATAAGCATGTCAAGCAATTTTGAAACACCCTCCCAAATCTCAAAGCCACACACTGTTTCTTGTTCCACACACATTTTCTGTTTTAACTCAGAGAAGCTCTACAAACATTTATGTCAATCTACTGTTCTTTAAGATAATCTACTGTTCTTTAAGATAATTAACCCCCATAGGGAAAAGTGCATGAAATTATGTTAAAGAAAACAAAAACCTTAGGAGTATTTTAAAGAAGACCAGGGGAGAAGGAATTTTGAGTTAAGCAAATCCATGTTTTTATAAAAACTAAGAGATTGAACTATACTTTGTGTGAATGTCTGAGTCCCCACACCAGTGGAATACTGGAGGAACTTGTGGAACGTCCTACTACAGTATTTAGAACTGATCATATGGTGGGGAAGACTCCTTTCTCTAGCATTTTGGCTTCTTCTTTTTCTTTTGTTTTCTTTACCTTTTTCTCTGAACAATAGGAGTCTACATGCTCCAGGTCACTGCTGGGCATTGCTTAAATAAAACATAATCCTGAACATAATATTTGCTGTTTTCTCCATAGAAGTGGCGCAGGCTCACGTATGTAATGGTTGACTATACCAAGGAGGAGGTATGATTTAGGTCAATAATTCTATTACTATTGAAATGGATGTAGAACTGAACACTGGTCTTCCAGGTACTAGTCCAACATTCTAACCATTACATTTATACAATTTATACAGTTACAGATGCTCATTTTAAATATGCTTTAATTTTAAAAGATTATCAAGTTACCTACCTAAATGTCTGTTTTCTTTTTACTTTTCACTTGAGTTCGTTGTATGGTTTAGTGTTGGCTGGGCACTTTTAACAGCTGTGTGGCACACAAGTATGTCTGGATGAACTTGAACTATTTTGTTCCTATTCAAAATGAATTTTCCAAGCACTGCTGGTTACTAACATAATCCTCTTCATCTTATTCAGAAATAAGTAAATCCCACTGTATTCTGTGGGGCTCACTCATCAGAGCAAGCACAGGGCTAAAGCCTTTTGTAATGCCTACTAAATGTGAGTTTCCAACAACTTTGTGTTTGTTTTTAAAATAGGATTGAGAGAGCATTATTGAATAAGCAGAGATATAGTTTTCTGTTCACTGCTGAGGAAGTATGACAACTGTGTGTACGTTCATGAGAGCAAGCACAGGACAACAGCTCTGTTAGGTGTTAGTATTACTAAAATTGCAAGGTTTAAGTGTCCACTATTTCTTTGCAAAGGAGGAAGATAGGGAAAGAACCAGAACAGGTGGAGGACACACAACTTTCCCCCCATCAGAGAAGCAACTGTGATAACAGCCAGAATCCCTTTTAAACCAAAGACACTTTACAATTTGGGTAGGTGCTGTATGCAAAATTACAATGCTTAAGTATCCACAGTATTGCTTGCAAGGGAGGAGGATGGGGAGAAAACAAAAACTTGGCCACTCCCCAATGACGTCATTGGCCACACTCCTATAGCAGCTCTACCAGGTCTAGTGGGCACCAGCTGCCACTGGTTAAATGTAACACATGTAACACATATTGCCACGGAGGTATGATATTTCAAAAATCTTTGACCCACAGGCATTGCACGTCACAGAAAAGTTGAACTGAATTTTTAATTATTTAGCTTTTACTTTTACTTTATTTATTTGCGGTCATAGACCCAACTATTATCAAAACATTGTACAAACAGTTTAGTTAAAATAAGGTTAAAATGATACAATAAGATTTTAAAACAACAGCATTATTTTCAAATGATCTGGGTCTTCTAAATTTCCAAGCGTTGTAATTGAGCCATATATACAAATTTAGCCATATTAAAGTAATTTGTTTGTTGAGTCCGGATAATAGATAGCACAATCTTTCCTCAGGAGTCACTGAGGATGTATTAACTATAATACTTGATAAAAATTTAGCACGTATAGAAACGTATAGATGACATTCAAATATTGCATGATAAAGCATTTCAATTTTTTCAGACCCACAAGGACATAGTCGATTTGCGTATGGTATTCCTTGATATCTCCCTATTAAAAGAGAAGAGTGTAATGAATTGAATCTGGCTTTCGTAAAAGCCAGACGCAGTTTAGGGAGTATCAGAAAGTCTAAATATGGGGCATAATGGAACGAATCAAAGTTTAAATGAAAATATAATGGAGAGCAAGTTTTTGTGGCCATTGAGATATTTTTTTGGAAATCAATATCTTTAAGACGTGAGCGAATTTGTTGTTTGGCCATATTGAGAGGTTGTGTAGATAAGTAGGCGATTGATAGCCCTACAGAAAAAAATTTCAACCCCATATTTTTGTTCCAGCTTGCCGCGTAAGTGTCTCTCCATAATTGATTTAAATAACCCAGAGGCTGCTCGTATGATAATTTAACCCAATAATTTGAAGCTAACAACCACGCCTGGGATTCAATAGACGAAATACCGGCTTCCAATCTGAGGGCAGCCGCCGGTGCACATCTTGGCACCCCCAGCAGGCGGCGCAGAAAATTGGTGAGCACTGCTTCAACTGAAGCTTTAAACTCATGAATCCATATTGGGGTTCTGTATAGCAGCTGGGGAATGATTTTTAATTTAAAAATCCTGATAGCTGCTGGAACATAATTTCCCCCTTTATGAAAAAAGTAGCGTAGAAGTTGATTTATAGAGATCCGTGCCTTAGCAATCATGGCTTTTATATGCGCAGCCCAACATAAGGACGACTGAAAGATTATGCCCAAGTACTTATACTGAGAAACTAAAGCTATTTGATGGCCGTTTACTATCCAGGTGCCTGTAGTTTTCCTTGGAGAGAAGACTAAGATATTTGTTTTAGAATAATTAATTGTTAAAAAATTTCGTGTACAGTAGGTCATAAAAGTTCTTAAGAGGCGTTTAAGACCAACCTTGGAAAGGGACAATAAAACAGCGTCATCAGCATATAATAGGAGAGGGCAGGATAATTCCCCGATCTTTGGGGGATGATAGTCACTGGCTATGCATAACGCATTTAAGTCATTGAGATAGAGTGAAAACAGCGAGGGGGCAAGAATGCATCCCTGCCTTACGCCTTTGGCAATGGGGATTGGGGAAGTTAAGCTACCCTTGGGGCCGCAGCAAACCTGCATAGAATTTTGACAATGAAGATTATAGATTTAAAAAGTAGCCGTTTGTCAATTTGATATTTTTCAAGTTTGCTCCAAAGGTGTTCTCTTAAAATGGAGTCAAAAGCTGCCTTTAAATCCACGAATGCCACATAGAGTCCATTTCCTCTAGATTTCCTATATTTTTCCGCAAGAAAACTTAACAACAAGCTGTGATCCAAAACAGAACGCCCTGTTCTAAACCCAGCCTGTTCATCACCAAGAATATTTTTTTCTTCCAACCATTTGTGTAATTTTGATTTTAAATGGGATGAATAGAGCTTTCCAATTGTAGAGAGTAGACTAATTGGACGGTAATTTGATGGATCCTCCTTTCCTCCTTTTTTATAAAACGGTATCACTATAGCTTTTCGCCATTCATCTGGAATGAGGCTGATGTTATTGATTTTGGTGAAAACATTCGCTAACAACGGGACCCACCAATCTGAAAAAATTTTCAGAAGCTCTGGAGGTATGTTGTCTGGGCCTGGAGCCTTAGCAGGTTTTTAAGCTGCTATTAATTCTCTAATTTCACCATGGGTAACTGGATCCCATTGGGGTAAATCAGAGAAATCAGGGGATGAATTGATGTTATAATAATTGGTACAGTCATTTGTGTAAAGTTCCAAAAAGAACTGTTCCCATTTTTGGGGAGGAATAGTGCATGGATTATAGATTGAGGATTTTAATGAATTAGATATAATTTGCCAATTTTTTTTTGAATTTTGGGATCTAGCCGCCTCAATTAGAGTTTTCCAATCATCTAGTATGGCCAGCCTTTTCTTTTTGGCCAAGGTCGACTTATATTTGTTTTTTATTACATAATATTCTGCCGGTAAAAGTTTAGTATTGCAGTGTCGATACTGACGATAGATTTCACGTAGTTGGCGTTTTAAATCGAAACACTTATTATCAAACCAAATGGCTTTTGCTCTTACAATCAATTTTGAGTTGATTTTGTTTGTTTTGGGTAGTAAAATAGAGTTCATGTGCAATATTAATAGTTCATACACTTTCAGAAGTGTGCATATATTCTCTTCTTTCATTATCTGGTCGCAAGTGTTTAGAACCCAGAGCATATTAAAAAAATTTTGCATTTTTATGTTTAAAATCGGAGACCAAATTGTCTTTTTATATATTAGGTAATTGGAGTTCAGAGTAGGATTATACTGAGCTTTTAATCTGGGATTCTCTGAACAATGATGCAAAAAAATAAGGGGTAGATGATCGCTATTGTGCTTGTTTTCTACTTTAAAGATATTAATTGATCTTAACAGATGTTTCGATACAATAGCATAATCTATTACACTGCATCCATTTTTTGAAATGAAGGTGAATTCCCCGCTACCAGGTATATAGGTAAGACCATTTAGTATCTGGAGATCATGGATGGCCACTAAACGTGTTAAACATATTCCCCCAAAATTTATTTTTGTATCTTTAGACGTCCTCTCTAGGGAGGGAGTATAATGTTCTATAGCTTCTCCACCCCACAAACTGGAAGTAAGAAGAACTTCGTTGTTGGGCCCAGTTCTCGCATTTAAATCACCCAGAATGATTAAATTTGCATTTGGGTATTTACATTCTAGTTCTGAGAGATATTTTTCAATGTCATTCCAAATCCAACTTGTATATTTCCTTTGATTTGTAGGGGGTATATAGAGATTTATTATCAAAAAAGACTCAATTTGAAAATTCAAAAGAACTGACATGGCAAAGTTTCCCCTGGCTTGTAACTCTGTGTGTTTTGCCATCAGTGCAGTAGAAACAAACACAGCCAGACCGCCTCTCACTCTACCCTTCTTGTTATCTGGGGGGATGGCAGGGAGATAATAGGATGAGTAGCCATTTAAAAAGGGCGTAAGGTTTAACCAAGTCTCCTGTAATGCAACTATATCATATTTACTAGTATAAGCTAACAGTTCCGGATCTTTTTCCTTTGCTTTCCAGCCCGAAATATTCCAGGATATAAAGGAGATGGATTCTTTGGTTTGAAGGAATGTCTTGTTATACACAGAGGATTGAGTCGATATGTCATCACAACGAGGTACGTATTTGATTGTAGACAAAGAATGTCAGATGGCGTTTTCAGAAAAGAAATTTTCGTTGCTTGATAGGGATTCGGTATTTTTATCTGTAAAGACATCACTCTGACAGGTAGGAGAACCTAATTCTGCCGGATATAAAAACCTGGCATTGTCCCAGTCGTCACCTACCATAATTAGTCTATGTTGGGTGTTGGTTTTACTAGCTCTGGTTAAGCTGTTTGAAAGGCTCCTCAACTTTGAAGCCGAAGATGTCTTGGGTTCAGATGAGTCTCTATGCTGATTTGTCTCAAAGTCATATGACTTGAGTTGATGTATCAGTTTATTCAGTTTATTGATAAGGATCATCCTCGCTTGATCAGGCAGTTGAGCGTATAATTCTGTTAATTCTATCTCCTCCGGTTCTAATTCCGTCATGTAGTGTGACAGCTGATTTGCCTGTTAAGTGATCCAAAGCTAGTGATGACAATTCTGAAACTGTCTGTCTAGAAGTCTGTCTTTTCCTCCCATCTATAGTTGCTATTGGGTCGAACGTAACGGGAGCATATAAGGCGACCAACGGCCCCGGCGGCGCAATGTTGACAAAGTATCTGTGTATCTTAATACCTTTATCTTTCATCAAAACCTCCCTTGCACGGAAGATTTGGTTGGCCAAGTATCGAGAGTGGAAGGTCGCTACCATTCTCCATTCGAGAGGGTTTACTGAAATATTTATCAAAGATTTAATATAGTTTATACGTGGTCCTGTGTGAAACATTTTTCCCAAATACTGGTCCAGAAAGTAGAAACTTGGGAAATTTGCGCTGTTACCTCTTATTGTTTTTTTTATAAGATATTACCAGCTTATCTGGTTGTAACGCTAAATTCCAGAATAACGGAGATTTATTAAGTGGGGTATAGCCGTCTGCCAAACTAGAAGGGGCACAAGTTGTTCCCGGCATAATTCTTATTTCCTTCGGATATGCACTAAGGTCGATGTTTGAAAAGCTATCCTCTTTATCAGACGTTAATTTGAACTTTCTTGATATATGTTTGGTAGAGTTAACATGTCGATCAAGTTTAGTAGAGTTCTCTTTAGATTGAGAGTCCATTATTTTAAACAATGGCTTAAAATTGAAATTCTTGGATTTGGTGACTTTCAGATTTTTAAGATTTTTTGGTTTTTTAGTTTCCTTTTTCTTCATCCGTGACTGGGTTTTTTCCTTTAGCTGGGTCTTTTCTTTCTTATCAGGGACACAAACGGATTTGTTTGTATGTCCTGAGTTTACACTTTCATCCAATTTGTGCTCTTCCCGGTTATTACATCGCCTGGGGACCATTTCTTGCACCAAAGTGGTGAGAAGGTTATTTGTTTCTAGAATGTAATTTTTGAGCAGTTGTATTTCTTGTATTAGTGGATTCTGCCATTTTAGAAATATTTCTTCCGGAATGAGATTTGTCAGTTCTGCTTCTGTATTTTTAAGGGGTGAATCTTGCTCAAAATGCAGCTGATAAGAATCTATGGTCAATATTTCTGAAGGAGGTCCCTCATAGAACGAATTTAGGGAGGAGTTAAAGCCTGCATCTTTTAATTCCTCAGCAAGACTTTTGGCTGTGTAGTTTTTCTTCGTATTGTTAACCATAGCAAGATGTTCCAACGACCATTCATGGGTTAATTTCGGTGTTGAGGATACGGTTTGGTTTGGCTGTAGCTTAAAGGGCACATGTGACAATTTTGATTCTGTAGGAAAGAAGCTTGTGATCCTTAATTGTACACTAGATGAGGTATTGTCATCATTTAAAAAAGTTCCCGCATCCTGGTTCATTGTGGCTTTATAGGCCATTTATAATATTTAAGTGTGTAATTCCGCTGTATCATCCACCTTCTCTTTCATGTAGAACAAAGATACGTAACGTTCTAAGGTTTCTGGTTGCTTTTATCTGCTGCTAGTGATGACAATTGCAGCTATTATAACGCATAGTATCCGTGCCTTAGTCTTGGGACTTCTTATAAAAGTTCACTTTTTAGTTCCTTGCTTTGAGATTGATTGAAAGTTCAAAGTAAGGGATGAAACAGTCCCTATGATTTAAAGTTTGCAATTCAGCTTCTTCACAGCAATTACGGCAACTCCTCCAGCTAACAGCTAGCAATTCAGTTTCGATTTAGAAAAAAGATGCTCTGAGTTAAATATATCACAGCTCAAGCACTTTATCTTTGTTTCCTTTGTTTACGAGGTTTTTAAACGTCTCTAAGTATCATAAATCGCAGGGCAAAAAAGTGCGACTTACCGGAAGCAATCACCGGAATTTTTTTGTCTAATTATTTAGCAAGAATCACTGAGTGCCAATTTGTGTTCAAAAGAAAGTCATTTATTGTTACAAAGCACCAAATGAAGAATAAAAGAGTTGTGTAGCTTGAATTGCCAAGCTGCAATTTTTATAGAAGAGTAAAATGATTCCTTCAAGTCAAACTTTTATAGGCTTCACAAAACACAACAGCCACTTTGAATTTAACTAGTTTCTGTGATAGAGACAGATGGAGGTGGGAAATATTGTTGTCATATAAAGAGTGAGGAGTGGTGCTAAGGATCTAGCAGGCTGAAATGGAGGCCTAGCTGCATCTGAGGAAGCTCAGAGGAAAATGGCAGGGATTTTGACCACACAAGAGTATAAAACAGACTAGATCTGGGAAATGGAGGTGATAGAGAGCAAATGAAGGAGAGAAGGAGTTTCACGGTGAGTCTGTCATGCCTAGCTCTGCCTTTGTGCCAAACACTGAGCTCTCAGTGATGCTTGGATTCAGGCTTGTGTTTGGGCTGTGGCTTAAGGGAGGATCCACAAAGACTGAATTGGGGACCAACATGTAAAGTTTCTGTTACATAATGATAGGGTTACCTATAGGATAGCTAGTGTCAGGCAGAGCTTGGAAAAGTTACTTTTTTGAACTACAACTGCCATTGGCCCCAGCCAGCATGGCCACTGGATTGGGCTGATGGGAGTTGTAGTTCAAAAAAGTAACTTTTCCAAGCTCTGGTGTCAGGCACGTGCTGAGGGAGAGAACAGCCAGACCATAGTAGATATACTAACCAGAGGTATGATGTAAATACAAATTTCCCTGTTAAACAGCCACCTTATGGATCCAAGGTGAAGGCCATAAGCCAGTCCATATATCCTGAATTCTAATGGTACATGGCCTTAAGTACCAAGTGCTAGGGTACTAAGATGTCAAAGAGAGATGGGAGATCCTATTCTTGTTGCAAATGACTATTTAGGGTTGTGTCCAGATGGGGTTGATTCATTTTTTCTGTGTGTGTGACTGATATGAGGGTCCACACACTCCTGTTTTTTCAGTCACCATATCCATTGCTTATTCTACTGCTTGACATACCACTGTCCCAGTTAAGTTATAGGTTTGAGGAGGGGGCAAACAGGAAGTGGTGGCAAGGGGGCATCCTGTTGCACAGAGACATTTGCCTTTTCCTGCTGTTCTTTCAAACCAACAGTTCCATGAAGCTGGGCTTCCTTCTACCACAGGAGACTCTTGGAAAGATTGAAAAACAACAGGAGGTAGCTCAGGACTTAACTGATTCATCTTCCCCATCTCAACAACACAATCAGATCTCTGGGTACTTTAATCTGAAGCTGAACATCAGCTGAATCCTGGGAGAGAGGAATTATCTTAATTTCCAGAAAATGCCATATGCACACCTCCCCTCAGAGAACTAAGCAGCACTAAACATTTTTATTACAGGTCTTGTGCAAATCTGCTCATGTGAGGAGCAAATAGAGGTGTGGCAACCAGAGCTTGGAAAAGTTACTGTTTTTGAACTACAACTCCCATCAGTCCCAGCCAGCATGGCCACTGGATTGGGCTGATGGGAGTTGTAGTTCAAAAAAGTAACTTTTCCAAGCTCTGGTGGCAACAGAGGCTGCTCATGAAATGTCACCACAAATATCCCACTTCCAAAGTTGTGGAAGTACTCTAGGTTACCAGTGCAGGCTTTTGTTCTCACCAGGGTTACTTGATGGTAAACAGAAGCCCATGCTCATGTCGGCAGTTAGCAAGTAGATCTCTTGCCTCTGCCAGTCACTGGGGGCAGGTATGTCTCTTATCAGGTTAGCTACTGTAGTTGTTGTTGTTATTAGTATTAGTATTATTATTACATTTGTATACCGCCCCATAGCTGAAGCTCTCCAGTTTGCTTCCCTGTTGTGCTTGTCAAAGCATCATGGTTTACACAGCTACCTTGAGGGTGAAGCTGAAGGAGCTGAGGAGTTAGGGGCGTTCTCAGGATGCCAGCCAGATTTTTCCTAGCTGCCTAGTTTTGTAGCCATTCTCCAATCTGCTGAACCTTTCAGCTGAACCTTCTTCAATATAATGTCCACAGTAATGCCAGTTATCTTGGGGAGAGGGGAGTCTGACCTTTTTGCCTATAAGAAGAAAACTATAAGAAAGTAGCTCAGCTTTGAGGGGCTAAACGACTGAATTGGACTGCATAAATACCTACCTTGTCCATATAAACGAAGAACAAAATGAGTAATATCAGCTCAGCCAGGAGAATGATCAGTAAAACAATAAAAAACTGGAAAAGCAAAAAAAAAGAATGTTACAATCACTCGAACATTTAAAATGTTAACATACATATTAAATCATAACTAACGTAATACTGAAATGCATTTGTTGTAAACTTAGGCCGAGCACATTTAGCTTTGCGTCATTACTTTCGGGGGGGGGGGGTTATATTCTGTATAATGTATGTTTTTTAAATTCTTTTTGTATTGTGCATTTTTGAAATGTGTTGTAAGTTGCCTAGAAACCACTAGGTATTAGGAGAGTAACAAATCAATCAATAAAATGTTATTTGACACTCTTATGTGTTCAGCGATCATACCATTTTGTTAACTTCTTTGTTTTAATTTTATCTGGAAAGTATGTAATTTTTTTTAAAGACCCTAGGGATGGCGAGTGTATTTATATTCACTTGCACTGATGCATCAACATTTCCACAGTTAATTCACCTTTTCTACAGGTTATGACTGTGGCTTAACGCAAACATGCAGGTTCCTGGAGAGAAGACCATGGCCACTTTGCTCCTCCCCCAGTTCTGCTGCTGTAATCAAAGCCACAGTTTGGCTGAGCATTGGGTCCATATCCAGGCTCATGGTTTATTTTGCTCTAGACAACCCATAAGTTGTAGCAAAGGTTAGTGTTGCATGCAAACTATTGTGTTCTATATGCTGTGTGCCATAACATGAGGGCCATGTGTTAGAAAAAGCACAAAATATTGTACTGGGCATAGAATTCAGCTTTCTGAGCATGTCAGGGCAAAACGAGATGAAATGGCAGAGGTGAGTGATTAGATTTTCAGTCTATTTAATTTTTTTGTTAAAAAGCTGCTGCAAGAGGCCTAATCCAGAGCATCCTTGCCATTTTCCTGATTAAAATAACTCACTGTTCAAGACTATTTACCTGTATGAAGCCTGTTCCTGTACATTTTCCCTAGCAGGACAGATAGCAGCTTCAGAGGGGTCATTTTCATGAGGAAAATCGTGTAGGTTAACCCCCTCTCTCCCATTGCTGTGGTTCTGGTAGAGATGGTACTGTTGGTACTCATCTGAAAGGTGTTTCTGAGGGGCACTAAGACACCACCAAGTGGGTTATTATCCATCAATAGCAGAAAACTGTTAGAGCTCCAGGATGCATCTGGGAACTCCTCCCCCTGGAGCCTCAGTTCGCCTTCTGGCCAAGCTTAACTTAAAGTTTTGAACCACATTCATACCTTCCCATTCACACATCAATATTAATATGCAGGTTAGTATCTATTTACAGAATGAGAGCATGACTCTCTCCAGACATTTATGCGTGTCTCTCATTCTGTATATTTGTTTATGAGGTTTAATCAGCCAACTTAGCATGGACCTTGGTGGTGTCCTAGTACCCCTCAGAAACACCTTTCAGGTGAGTACCAATGGTAGCTTCTCAAGTGGCACCAGGACACAACCAAGTGGGATGTTCTGAAGCTGACCCTTCAGTTCCCAGGTGGGGCTGGCTGACTACCTGTCAGGTAGAACATGTTGGAGGCCTCATCTGCAAAAGGCAGCCTCTGCCAAGGCAAACATGTCTATTTTCTAGTGTTTCATGAATGAGCATGGATTAGTCCATGTTGCTGTCCTGCATACCTCTTGCAGTAGAGCATTTGTAGCATATGTAGTGGTTGTCACTGCTGATCTGGTTGAATGGGTCACTATCCCTGTAGGAGGTGTATGCCATGGCAATGCATGCCCTTCTCTACCTGGACAGAATGGATGAGAATACCTTCTTTCCTGTGGATAGAGGGTGGAAAGCATTGAACAGGGACTCTGATTTCCAAAATGGTCCTGTTCCTGAGCACTTTTGGTGCTCTATGGGTGTCTAGAAAGTGCCATGCTTGTTCAGAAGGTTTAAGATCTGGGTAAAAAGTGTGCAGGATTAATTGTTGTTCAGAGACTCTTATTGCTGATGCAATCACCACTAAGAAAAGGACCTTGTATGGTAACTATTTTAATGGGACTTCCTTCAAGGGCTTGAAGGGAGGTTGCTGTAGCACTGTCAGTACTGTGTGTAGATTCCACCTTGAGAATCTGTGTTGCACAGGAGGATTGGTAAGTGCTGCTCCTCTTAGAAATCTCTTTAGATAAGGATGTGACCCCATGGATGTTGATGAGGATGCTGACAGTAGCAATATCAGTGCTGGTGCCTGCCCTCTCCGTGTGTTCGGTTTTAGTCTCATTTGAAGTCCATCTTGTAGAAAGGTCAACACCTCTGGGAGGCCTGCTTTTGAGGCTTGCTTCTTTTTCTTCTTATATCAGGATACAAACTTTCCCTGTGTGAACTGGTAAATATGTATTATGGATGGTTTTCTTGAGGCTAACGTTGTTGCCACCAGTTCTCGTGCCAGTCCTGAATTACTGGGCCATATCAGGAGAGTCTTGATTACTGGTAGAGAGGCTGTTGCACAATTTCTGAGACCCAGGGTCTCCTGAGCCCAAATGGAGCTATTAGGGCTACTGATGCTTTCTCTTGTCACACTTTATTTAGTACCCATGCCATCAGTTGTGCTGTAGGGAACGTGTACAACAGATCATTAGGCCATAGGCAATTTAATGCATCTATGCCTTCTGCCTGCAGGCTTTGAAACCTCATGTAGAACCTTTTCAAGTTGGCAGTTCTTGTCTGATGCAAAGAGATCCACCTTCATCTTCCTGAAATGGTGCTGAATTTTCATGAAGATGTGTCTATTGAGATGCCACTCCCTTGGCATTAATTTCCTGTGGCTCAGCCAATCTGCTTTCACATTGTCTGCTCCCTGCACATGTTCTGAGACTAATGACTCCAAGTTCCTCTCCACTCCTGATAGTAGGACAGTTGCTTTCACCTGGAGGGCCCTCAATTTTGTGCCTCCCTGATTATTTGTGCCTTGGTTGTAGTATTGTTTTTGTGCCTCCTGATATGTGCCTTGGTTGTAGTATTGCTGGTTTGAATCAGCACATTCTTTAGGCCCAGGGCTGGAACAAAATGAAGCAATGCCAGCCTTGCTGCTTGCTCTCAGTTCCAGCCAGTTTATGCTTTGACTGGCCTCCATTTGAGTCCATGTACCCTGCACTGTCTGACATCTGCAGTTTGCTCCCCAGCCTGTGAGGCTGGCATCTGTTGTTATGGTATCTTGCATGGGTTTCCTCAGTGGAATACATTTGGCTATGTTGCTCCTCTTCAGCTGTCACTGGTGTGCTGAACAGAGCTGTGGTGACACTTGTATTTGTCTATATTTGGTTGTAAGCAGTGAGGTAAAAGGTAAAAGTGTCTATTGCAATGGTCTGGTATGAAACCTTGCCCGTGGTGTTACTTGTAGAGTCAATCCCAGCATTCCTAACAACTCCTCTAAATTCATTATACCCTCCAAGGATTTCTTTACCATGCTGGACACAGCTGCTACTCTCTTTTCTATTTGTTCCTAAGACAATGAGAGGGTTTTCTTTTGGTTTCTGTTTGAGCTCCTAGATGTTGTAGGCTCTGCAAGGATTGCAGATGGCTCTTCTTTGTGTTTATCAGGAATCCACAGTCTTTCAACGCTGCCAGGGTGATGTTCAGATATTGGTGTACATCCTGAATGGATGGTGATCGGATTAGGATATTGTTGTAGTATGGGTACAGATGTATTCCTTCTTTGCGAAGAGGAGTACCAAATGTTACCATTATTTATGTGAACACTCACAAAGCTGAGGCCAATCAAAAAGGCATTGCATTGCACTGGAAGTGTTGCTGATCTGCATAGGCAAAGTACAGAGACCGGCAATGCTCTGGGTGTATGGGCACATGTAAATATGCTTCTGTTAAGTCTATGGAAGCTAAGTAGACTTGCAGTTGGAGTGCTTCCCAAATGGAATTCAATGTTTCTATTCTAAATTTGCAATGTGTTACAAACTTGTTTAGGTATTGCAAATACAATACCAACATCCCAGCACCCCCTTTCATCGAAATGATGAAGAGCAGTGAGTAGACTCCTTAGGATCTCTATTCTGGTAGCACATATTCTATTGCTGCTATCTCCAATAGGTGCTCTGTTGCTGCTGACATCAGCTTTCACTTTTGTTGATTCTTGTGGAGTGGGGATGAGATAAATCTGCTTGGAGGTAGGGAATGAAACTCTATCTCGTATCTGTAACGTATTGCATCCTTTACCCAATGTCCAAAACTGGATTCCCATCTGTGATAGAAGCTCATCAGCTTTCCCCCTTCCTGATGGTTCATGTCAGAAGTTCTTTTGATTCTTTTCACCTCTTGTGGTGGAATTATTGGAGAATCTATTATTTGCATTCTGTGGTCCTATTGGTACTTTGTGCATCTCCAGGCTAGTCTGTAGAGCCTATAATCCTGACTTCTGGTCCCAATTCTTGGGGAACTAAAGGACTGGTATGGATAAAAATGTCTTTGTGTAAGTTTGTCTTCCCTTTTTTGGCTTGCATTCAGCATTGTTTTTTTCTTATATTTGGTCTTGACCAATATCTTCTCCAAAGCTTGGTCCCCTAAGAGTTTCTTATCATCAAGCACCTTTGTAGTGAGGATCAGATGGGAGCTTGGTCCACCTCACAATGATGCAGCCACACTGTTTGTTTTAGCACTATTTTTGCTACCATGGCTCTGGATGCAAATTTTGTTGCATCCATAAATGTGTCTGTTATAAAGACCATTGCTCTAGAAATATTGAGGCAGGTCTTTCTGAGTTGGTATGGATCTTGACTGAGATCTGCTGAAATGTCATCTGTCCATAGTATGGCTTCTCTCACAAAAAACAATGCTGTGCAAGATGCTTGTAAGCCAATGCTGCTGCTTCATGTACTTTCTTGAGTGTAAAGTCTAGTTTGTGTTCTGTCATATCTTTCAGTTGACTGTCCCCTTCTTTGGACAGGTAAATTTTGACACCAGAGCTGAAATGGGCTCATCCACGTCTGGCACCTTCAGTTGTTCCATTACTTCTTGTTCTAGCATGTAATATTTGCTGGCACCACTACAATCATTTCGTTGATTGCAGCAGTGCTTGGAATTCTGCCCTTATTAGTTTCTTTAACAAATTTGGCACCTTCACTGCCTTCTCGATATTCTTGGGTTCTGGTAAGATTGTTTTTTTTTTTTACAATAATTTTTATTCAAATTTTCATAAAACATACAAAACAAAATCATAAAACATTCAAAGACAAAAAACAAAACAAAACAAAAATGATTAAACAAAAAAATAAAATGTTGACTTCCCATTTGTCGCAGATCAAATCAGTTATAGGTCTACAATATATAACAATCCTGTCTCTTAAATTATATTATAAAATCACTTTCCTCCAGTAGTTATCTTAATTAATCATCAAATCTCATAAACATTACTTTATTCTTTCCACAAAAAGTCAAAGAGAGGTTTCAATTCTTTAAGAAATATATCTATCAATTTTTCTCCAAATAAACATGTCGATTAATCCATCTTGTTAATAATAATAATAATCTTATTGTCATAACCATAGTCCAAATAAACATATCGATTAATCCATCTCATCAAAATCTGTTAGGTCCAATAATTTCAATAGCCATTATTCCATTATCCCTATTAATTCCATCTTCCATCTTCAATAGTCCTGTTAAGTCCAGTAATTTCAGTGTCCAATCTTCCATTATCAGTATTCCATAATAATCTTGCTGTCATAGCCATAGTCATATAATAAGAGTCTGATGGGAATTTCCTCTATCCCAAATATTTTCTTGCCATCAATTCTGAATAAGTTGCTGAAATATTGTTGTAAAGTCATATCTCTGTTCTTCTTTTTTACAAAATGCACTGGCTCATCTCTTGAGAGTTTTTCCATTGTCACATGGCTGCACTTAATTCCATAGATTTTCTCTATATCAAGCTCCATCACGTCATTCCAGTCCAGAAGATTATCCAAGCCATTGATAACTTTATCTCTAATATCTTCATTAATTTCTTCAGAGACAACGTTAAATTCCAAACAGTAGATTTTATTTCTAATATCCATAAACTCCAGATCTTTTTCCAATTCCACATTTGTTCCAATCTCCAGGGCTTGTATCTTCCCTTTATTTTTTCTTTTCTCATCTCTGATCTCATTCTCCTCTCTCACAGGATCCCCTATTTCTTTAAACTCCTGCGTCATTTTGCTCAGTTCAATTTTCAGCTCCTTACTGCCCTGTTGCAGGGTTTGTTTCGTTATCTCAATCTCATCCATTATTTTCTGAAACATAATTACTTCCAGATTCTCAGCCACTTTCTTGATTGCCATTTTTAAAACCACGAAAACAAAGCAAAACAAAAATAAAGAAGAACCACTTCTTATTTCAGCAACAATTGGGTTAATATTCCAGGCTTGATGACATCACAGTATAAACAGAGCAGCCTGCCTTATCTCTCTATGTTCAAGAATACAAAACAAATTTAGTTCCCAGCATCAAAACAGTTAGCGGCGTCGTGAAGAAGCAGATTCATCAAAATAAAATAGACCAAAAAGAGAATAGTCCCAGACAATATAATGTTCCTCGGAATAGAAATCCCTCTTCTGTGTATATCTTTAGAATGCACTTCCAGGACAGCTTTTTGCAATAGAAACAGAGATAAGCTATTAATTTCATGAATAACAGAGAAGAGTTATAGCTCACCCAGAAGCTCTTTAAAGCTGATTAAATTGACAAATCTCTTTTTGCTGCAACAATTTAAACCAAGTAAAAAAAATAATAGAAAGAAGGGTGCTTGCCTGTTGGTCTGTTTTCTCTTTGAAGAAAAGATAAACGTATCGCATTAAACAGATAGAGCTTGTTCGGAAGTCCGTCCGGCATTGCTGGCTGGACCTTTTCTCATAAATTAATGAAATCCAGTCCTCCCAACAAAAACAGGCTTTTGAGGTTGATCTCTACGTTTCTCCCTGCCCGGGAGAAATTTCATCAGTCAAAATAAAAAATGTTCTGACTGATTTATATCTGAATAAGCTTCTTTTGAGGCGGGAGCCCGTCTCAAAAGCAGGCACAAGCGAAGTCACCCTTCCCGGAAGTCCCGGTTCTGGTAAGATTGTTGATACCCCCAGTGAAGTAGTTGGTGTGAGTTCTGACTCAATCCATTTAAGCTTTAGTGTAGCCATGGCCTTAATGAGCAATGGCAAGAAATTAGTATTCCTGGAACAATCGTGTGGATACCTGTTCTTCTACAGTGGAGTCTTCACTCCATTCAGCCTCTTCTATATCTGGGTTGTTGCTGCGCTTTTCATTTTTCCCTGTCCTGTCATCAAAGAGCACATTGGTTGACACAGCCCATTCAAGTAAGGCAGAAAAATGAACTGAGGCTCCACGGGGGCGGGGGGAAGTTCCCAGAAGCAATATGCAGCACTGAGGCATTTTCTGCCTCTTCAAGCTATTGGTGGATAACAATGTACCTGATAGTTTTCTAGTGCCACTTGAGAATGGATCCTCCTGCAGCTGCTGTTTGCCAAAATCCAAAGATACATTATTGGATCACAGTTGTTTCATCTATCAACCCCCTGCTTTTAAAGTGAATTCTTTTCCTTATGGACGTGATTATAAACTTGAACATGTGTGGGGAATGCCTATTGAAACATCAGGGGCTAAAAGGTGGCTGAACAATGGCAGCACTACATACTAAAAGTACTCATGCTACATATAAATTATGGTAATTTAAATACAAATAAATGTCTCCAGATGTTGCACAAATGTCTGGGAAATCCAGGACAATTAGGCTTCCTAAAGGAATGTGCTGCCACATTTTATGTATTTTATTTATTTAGATTTAATCAGAGCTTGGAAAAGTTACTTTTTTGAACTACAGTTCCTATCAGCCCAATCCAGTGACCATGCTGGTTGGGGCTGATGGGAGTTGTAGTTCAAAAAAGTAACTTTTCCAAGCTCTGGATTTAATTATATATTTGACAAAGGTTCAACCTCTGATATAGTACTGTTACAGCCTTAAGAGAGTTTCTAACAATTTTGCAATATAAACTGAAGTTTCTTTTAGGAAATTCTTAGTGCAGGAGGAGATCAGTCTGAAAGTGAGGTCTTCTCCTGCAGCAATCATATATGGTGCTGCCCTTAGGATTAAGTAGGGATGGGGGAGAAATCTGATTCTATTTGCATTTAAAGCCAAATCCATCAAATTCGCATTTTCTAGAACAACATGAGAACCGAAATACAGTGATACTTCAAAATTCACAGAAATTTTACAATACAGTTCTCCAACCAAACAATGTTTACAAAAATATATATATCAGGGGAAAGTGTGAATAAAAATGAATGTATTAGTGAAAATAACCTGCATTGTATCAGTAGAAATTGCATGCAAATATGTACATTAGTCAAAACTGCATACAAAAATATATTTCCTTGAGTTAGCACAAGAGAGATCAACTGTTGTTGCTATGACAGTGACAATTACTCTCCAGAAATGAAATTCTAATTCTGCTCTTTTCTCCTACAATTGTTTCTCTGAAGCAATGGAAAGAGAAAAGGGAAGCCAGGACTCTTAAGTATAAAGGGAAAAATGGGGCTTCTTTTTGCAGCTAACATGATTGGGTTGTAGAGCCAGATGCCTTCTAGTGAGCCAGGGGCTTCAGAGAAATCAATTTCTAAAGCCCCTTGCTTGAACAAGCAAAAGGTAATCTATTCTGCTAACTTACGCTTAGGAGGAGGCACTTGTTTTCCTTGATAGCACCCAAACAGCCTAGAAAGCCAGTCACCATGATGATGGTACCAATAGCAATGACCAGGTTCGCAGCTGACAGTGAAGGGAAGCTGGGAGAAAATGTGGCAAAGTTTCCTTGTGACACCGACAGCCATATTCCCACACCCAAGAGCCCACAGCCACATAACTGAAAAGAGAGATAGAGAAAAAGACAAAATTTAGAAAGCAAACCAATAAAAAATAGTCTATTTAATATTTTGCAACCTGGGCAGGAGCTGAAATTAAAGTTGCTTAGTCGTGGAGCTACCTTGATTTTAGGTTGTTATTTTTAAAGATATTAGAACCGGGTGGCCCACTGTCCACCCACAATGTGGCCATCTTTTCTGTTTTCTTAAAATTTCCATTAAGGAAAAAGATATTTATCATGTGAACATAACTTGCATGCACCAGTAACCTGTGGCGAACTACCTCACACATGCACCAGTAACCTGTGGCAAAGTACTTCACACAGCGAATGCAGAATTGAACTGCTGCCTCAGCTGAATGACAGATGGCCGTGGTTTTTTTTACTGGCCTGTCCAGAATATGGTTTTGTCATTTTGAACTGGGGGTAAAAATACTCTTGCATGGATAAGCAGACTATGGAGTACTATCATGTCAGAAATGTTTGCATTAATGCTAGCAAAAGGAAAGACTAAGCCACTGAATTTCTCTGCAGCCTGTTATCCATTTATGGACTATGTTACATTACACAGACAATCCTTGGAAATGTTGCAAGTTTTTCTTTGGCTATGGAATTAACTTTAATTCTTCTTGTGTAGTTGGGTATGTCACTTTTATTCTTTCAACTTTGAATATTTGGATCTAAGAAACTTCATACATATGTCCGTCGATGGTGAACTGTGGGGGTGGGTGGGAATGAGAGTGGGAAGTTAGTTACCTTTCTTACTTTAGCCATACTTGTAGTAGTTTGAGATTGTGTACTTCAACTATTGGGGGGTATTCTTTTTGATTGTTTGTTATTTATAACAATTCCAAAATAAAAACATATAGCAAAAGAAAATTCTGTTGCTGGGCAGAGGTTTGATCTCATTAGCTTAGTACTGAATCACACTGGAGTCAGCAGTGTTACATTTTTGTGCTCAAGGCTACAGATGAAGTCTGTTAATTAGGAGGGTTAGCTAGCTTTGCACATAGGCCATGAACCTTAAAATGACACAAGACTCATGGAAGATGTGGAATTCTGTATTTACTTCTTTACTACCAAGCTGCTAAACTTGCCTGGATAACAGATTGGCTTAAAGATAAAGGTGATTTAGAAACTAAAAATATTGAACAAAGCCTCTGTAAAACTCTGCATTCCATTCTCTGGACAACAAAAAAGATAAGATAGCCCTTTTAAATTTTCAAAATTTTATTAGATTTCACCCTTAATCTACCACTTGCTCCAGTTCTTAGAGATCAGGAGTTCAATTTCTATGGACAAGCTGAAAGTTTTGATTTATGGAGAAAACATAAAATATATTTCTCTCTGTATTTTATTTAAACAACAATAATAATGTTCGCTTTTATCAGGAGCGATGCCAACAAGTGTCACTATTTCAATTTCATTTTTTTCAATATCTCCACACATGGAATTTTCTGCCTATGCAAGTTTTAAAACATTAACTTCTCAGGAATCTAAAGGACTTTGAACAACTGATGGTATCCTGGTACAAAAATATTTTCTAAAATATATTTTAGCATACATTAACACTATAGGTAGAAAATATTATCACCAAAAACAAGGAAAGGATCTACAAGGGAAATTACTCAAAAAGGTTGATATTTCCTTTTTGTACCTGGAAGTCAATTTCTCTTGAGCTCAGAGAACAGAGAACTGACAGAGAACTGTATAAAATGACAATGCAATGGCATTTAACACTTTTGAAATTAGACATAATCTATCAAGCTGGAAATAGTAATTGCTGGTACTGTGCCCAAAACAAAAGTAAACTTCTTCCACGTGTGGTTGACATGTCACCAATATTAATGTGCCTATGAATCTGTTTGACTTCTAAATTTTATACCGGATTTAGTCACCAAAATAAAACAAGAGGCGCTACTAAGTACCCCAGTGGTTGATAGTTTGGTTTATGTTCGTCATTGGATATCATCATCATCATCATCTTACCCAAATTCACCCAAAGGTCCCAGGGCAGGTTACAACAATTTTAAAATACAACCTTAAAAAGAATTTAAAAACAACCTAAATCCCAAAATAGAGTGGGTCCTAAAAGGACATGTCTCAGGTGGCAAAGGGGTACATCTTCAGCATTTGCCTAAAACTGTACAGTGCAGTTCCCAGACATACCTCAGTGTGTAGGGAGATCCAGAACTTAGGGGCAGCTGTGATGTTCCTGTATTAATGTAAATATGGTAAGTGCTGTTCGTATAGAAGATACATGGTAAGTGGAATGAAAGAGGAGGGGGGAGTAGATGAACAGTAGAATGCTGGATAATTGGCTGAGCGTTTGAATGGCTGAAAGTATAAATGGAAGAATGACAGTTGAATCTGAGAGGAGTTTGGGAGGTGTTTGGAGGTGTTTGGGAGGTGTTTGAGAGGTGTTTGTGGGTTGTTTAGGTGGGTATTAGGTGGTGGATGTCAGGAGAGTGTGGAGAAAGAGGGAGTGGGAGTTCTAGTTAATGATAAGTCAAGTATCACAGGAATAGATGAAACCATATGCTTAAGTACCATTAGAAAAGTAATCTTGTTATTTCTGTTATTTAATAAATACTATTTTGGTTTACCGAAGGCCTGATCCTTGGCTGGGGTTTCACAGACCAGAAGGGAGGGTAAGGTAATTACCAAGGCTGAAGGGAAACTGTAACAAATGGTGGCAGCGGTGAAGAGGAGAATAATAACATTATAAGTATCCAGAGCAACCCCAAGTTATATGAGTTATCTACATTGATACAAGGGGGTTGGGAACAGCATAAGCACGCAGTCACAAAAGTAACCGGATAGAGGGAGACTCAGGCAAGGTCTCTGGGAACATTGGTTATAGAACGTGACTGGTGGTGCTGCCTAGCAGAGGGATCTAGAGAGATCTGTGCTAGAGCGGAGAGAGAAACCATAAAAAAGGACAGTCTGGACTGGTGGAGTCCCTGGTGGTGCCTAGTGAAAGGTAGTAGCCACAAGCAGGTAGGAACCTGACAGGGAGAGCCAGGGAAGGGCGTCACAGCAGCCACACAGAATGCCCTCTCCTGGGCCACCTCCCACCTCTGAAGGTGGCAGAACTATCAAAAGGGGCCCCCTCTGCTGATCTCAAAACCCAAGTTGGTCTGTAGGGAAGGAGGTGATCTTTCAGATATTTTGGACCAAAGGCTTTAAACAGTAGAATGAGCACATTGAATTCAGCTCACAAACAAATTGGCAACCAATGAAGCTGTTTTATATGAGGTCTAAAGGGAATACCAACCAGTAAACTGGATGCTGCATTTTGGACCAGGTGAAGTTTCTCAGTCATCTTCAAGGGCAGCCCCACATAGAGTGTATTGCAATAATCTAATCTGGAAGTTATCAGAGTATGGAGTACTGTGGACAAGTCATCTCTGTCCCAAAGCAGCTGACGCTGGCGAACCAACCAGAGCTAAGGCACTCCTAGTCACTAAGGCCACCTGAACCTCCAGTGTCAGTGTTTGATCAACGAGTACCCCGATTCCAAGGGGGTGCAACCCCAACCACAAGAGGCTATCTCCCAGACAGAAGAACTCTGGATGCATAACACCTCTGTATTTCTGGGATTCAGCCTCAATTTATTGGCCCACATCCACTCATCACCACCTCTAAACACCAGTCTACCACCACAACTGCCTATCCCAATTCAGATGGAACAGAGAGACAGAGATGGACATCATTTGCATATTAATGAAACCTCACTCCAAATCTCCTAATGACAGCTCCCAGTGGCCCTGGAGGTATGAGTAGAACCAGAGAAGCACAGTGCCCTCAACCCCCACTTCCCTGAGAGGTTCCAGAAGGATATCTTGGTCAACAAGATCAAAAGCCAATGAGAGATCAAGGAGAACAAGCAGGGTCACACTCTCCCTATTTCTCATCCAACAGATGTCATCAACTAGGGTGACCAAGGTAGTTATAGCGCCATAGCCAGACCTGAAGCCAGAATGGAATGGATCCAAGTAATCAGTTTTCTCAAAGCATGCTTGAAGCCACCACCTTCTCGAGCACCTTGCCCCAAAAGAGGGTATTTGCTACTGGGTGACAGTTTTCAACACTTCTGGGTCCAGGGAGGTCTTCTTAGGAAGGGGACCACCACCACCTCCTTCAAGGCAGATGGTACCTTTCCCTTCTCCAGTGAATCATTCCCTGGCCCACCCAGTCAACTCCCCTACAGCTGGCTCTAAGAAGCCAAGATGGGCAAGGGACAAGGGGGCAGGTGGCTGACTGGACTTCTTCAAGCAGCTTGTCCACATTCTCAGGCTGCAATAATTGAAACTGATCCAGTACAGATGGAACAGGCTCTGGATACCTCCATTGTACTTGCTCTAACTGTGGGATCCAACTCTGTTCAAATCTGAGCAGTTTTGTCCTTAAAGTGCGTCCCAAAGTTGTTACAGCAGGCCTCTAAGGGTGTCAAAGCAATGCTTTCTTGGCCAGATGACTAAAGCTCATTCACCACTTGGAAAAGCTCTGGCAGATAGCTACTTAAGGACTCAAGGGAGGTGGAGAAGTACACTTTCTTTGCCGCCACCGTTGCAAGGTGGGAGGCACGATGGCGCAAACAATACCTGTGCTTGGTCAAGTTCAGATTGAGATATATGCCACCTGTACTCCAGCTGCTGACCCTCCTGTTTCATCACACACAAATCAATGGAGTACCAAGATGACCTCATGTTTCATAGCGAAAGCATTCAGAAGTGATTGTGTTGATGGCTCTATGATTTCACAGTGAGAGAAAAGCCTCAACAGAAGCACCAGCCATGACAGCCAGAAAATCCCCTAGAGCATTTAGAAATCCATCAGATTCCGTAAGTCTCAGAGGGTGGACCATCTCAATGGGTTCCCACCCTTGCAGAGTAGAGTTGCTACATTCAACCCAAACCTTACCAGGGAATGGTCTGTGCATGACAATGGATTCACAGCACATCCACCAATCAACAGAGCATTATCAATCCACTCTGTGACAAAGACCAGGTTGAGCGTATGTCCAGCCACATGTGATGAGCCATTGTTGTATTGAGACAGCCCCATAGTTGTTATGGAGGCCATGAAGTCCGAGCTGGCCCATGTGAGACATATTGAAGACCCCCAGCACCATTGTGAAAAGGTTCTCCAACATCACATCCAAGATAACCTCCGCTAGCTTGGTTAGGGTGGAACATACTTGAAGAACATCCTTGTTCTATCTCCCTGGCCAAACACCACAAACAATCCCTTGAAACCAGACAGTGTGGATTGGCATGCTGGTGAGGAAGATGGGATTTTTATGGATGTTTGCAACTCCCCATCCCCATCCCTCTGATGGAGATGCCTTTGAAAGAAGAATTGCTGGGGAAATTGTGGGATTCTCTTTTATTAGTTTCGTAAGTCTTCATATGCATTTGAAATGTTAATGAAATATGGAGGCCTGTAGTTGTTTTTATAAAGAACTCTTTGTCACTGGGCTATGACCATTTCGAGTGGTTAATTCCCATATAAAGGACAATATTCTGCCTATTGTAGATGTATTTTATTTTAGAGAAATAACTTTTATAATGACTTTTATAACTTTCGGCTTTTTGTATGTTTTGATACAAATCCATTTCCACAAAGTCAACACAGCATACTAACTCTGAAAGCTAAATTGGAAATAAAAATATTTTTTAAAAATGAATGAACTTTAAAACCGCTTTAACATTAATATATGCATACATAACATTTCACATCATGCATGTTTGACACACTGTATTTCATATCTCATTTTAAAAACTGCTTGACTTCTAGAAACAACAGCTGCCCCTGATTTCTCCCCCCCACCCGGCCAATTCTTGTAAATGGGCTTTGGAGACTTTTATTCATTCACTGTTAACACCGACGCTTAAATCAGATGGCTGGTTATCTGAAAATTAGATGCTTCTGAGATTTCTTTCTAAATGGTCATTTTCAGGCTTAGTGACTACATGACAGCTGGGGCCCTAATTTGACTCCCCTTCCCCCCAGTCTTGTCCTATTTTACCAAACTGTTGCAGCACCCACCTGTCATGAATGTAGAACCTTAATTCCTGAAGTAAATCCTGTTTCCACAAATGCCATTCATCAGCCTTGTAGCAGTTTATTTTTATATCCCCATAGTTTCATACTATGTAGAAGAGGGAAGAGATGCCCTCATGTGTTGAAAGAAGAGCATGGTGTCCATTAGTCAAGTCAATAGAAGCAACATTCTGTTTTATGGCAATATGTGCTGCAGTTCAAGGAGGATTCCAAAAAGTTATAGGATAATCTCTTCTACCTTCCTCATGCAGCCACCATGCTTTGTCAAAATCAGCAGGCCAAAATGAGGAGGTGCTGAAGCTGGCAGGCTCTGAACACAAACACTGGAAAACATCCACCTGGGCTTATTTTATCGGGTTAGGTACCTTCAGTTCACTTCACTGGATTATTATATTCTAGAGAGCAGGTATTATTTCATGTCTTCCACATTAGGGATGGGGGAGAATTCCACCCACATCAGAATTGGGACCAGATTTTTTTAAAAGCCACATGTCCACAAAGAGAGTGGCCTGATCCTGAATGTTTTGGATTTCCGCATTCTTCCCCAACACTGGATTTTAAAAAAAATCATTTAATATTGTTGTCTTCCTTATTTAAAGGGTTAATGCTACAGAGATTAACATGGAATCCTAGACTATCTCACCCATGATAAGGAGTTTCTCTAGGATTCCCTTCTAGTCTCTAGTATTGACCCTCTAAATGCTGTAATCATTTCACTAGACCTTTGCTTTAGAGCAGTTTCCCAAACTTTTTTTATTTTTCTGTTGCTGGACTACAACTCCCATCAGCCCCAGCCAGCATGGCCAATGGTCAGGAATTATGGGAACTGTAGTCCAGCAACAAAAAAATAAAAACAGTTTGGGAAACACTGCAGGGTAGGGAAGGTCTGCGAGCACTGTGAGTAGTGCAGCACATAAAACTACTTGCAGCCTGGCCCAGCAGAAGAGCAAAGGATGGAAGGAAGGATGATGGAGGAAGTCAAAAAGGCAGGCATGGCTGTGATGTTCCTATATTAATGTATATATGGTAAGTGTTGGTTGTTTAGAAGATACATGGTAAGTGGAGTGAAAGAGGGGGAGTGAATGGGCAGTAGAATGCGAGATGATTGGCTGAGTGTTTAAAATGGCTGAATGTATAAAAGGAAGAGTGAGAGTGGAATCTGGGGGGGGAGAAGAGAACTGAGTGGGTTGCTTGGTGGGGTTTAGAGAGTTGTTTACCAGGAGGGAGGTGGAGTTCGGATTAGTATTGAGTAAAACCATATGCTTATGTGCCTTAAGAAGAAATCTGGTTAATCTTGTTAGCTTTGTTATCTGTAATAAATACTTAATTTGGTTTACCAAAGGCCTGATCCTTGGCTGGGGTTTCACAGACCAGAAGGGAGGGTAAGGTAATGACCAAGGCTGAAGGGGAACTGTAACAAATGGTGGCAGCGGTGAAGAGAATAACAATACCAGTATTCAGAGTCTCTGGGAATACTAGTATTGGGACGTTACTGGTAGTTGCCTAGCAGGGGGATCTGTTGAGATCTGTGCTAGAGCGGGGAGAGAAATCATAAGAGAGAGCGGTCCGGACTGGTGGAGTCCCTGGTGGTGCCTAGAGACAGGCAGTAACCACGAGCAGGTAGGAACCTGACAGGGAGAGCCAGGGAAGGACGCCTCACATGTGGTGTCAGTAGCGGTGGGATACGAACAACAGAGAATCCAGATACGAACCAAAGAGAGTCCCAAAGACACGTGGTGACAAAGGAGACTACGTCACAGGTGTTGGCTGTAGCAGTGAGATACGAATACTAGACAATCCCTAATAGTTGTGTGGCAAACAGAAATAACAAAACAAGATTTCTTGTGAGAGTGACTGGCAAAGAGTGAGTGAACTCAAACACCATGGCTGAATACATAAAAATGAAAAGAGAGGAGCTGGTGGAGAAGTGCATAACATTCAATTTACCTCATGAGGGTAAAGGGGTAGATGAATTGAGGGTAGCACTTATAGGATTTGCAACTGCCCAGCAAAAACAACCTGTCAGAGAAGAGACCCCAGAAGGATATTTAAGCAATCCCGCTTATATAGAGTACTTGAGAGAGAAGTTGAGGATGGAAGGTGCAGAGAAGGAAAAACAGAGAGAGTTGGAAGCTGAGAGATTGAGGATGGAGGCTGAGAAAAAAGACAAGCAGAGAGAGTTGGAAGCTGAGAGATTGAGGATGGAAGGTGCAGAGAAGGAAAAACAGAGGGAGTTGGAAATTGAGAGAATGAGATTGGGGTTTGGTGAGAGGGAGAAGCAACGAGCATTGGATGCTGAATTACAAGTAGAAAAGTTAAAATTTGATAGAGAGAAATTTCACTCTGAGGAGACAAGGAAAGAGAGAGATGGAGCAAAAATAAAAATTACTCCAAAGGACTTTGCTGTCTATGAGCCTGGTCAAGATCCTCAAATTTACCTCAGCACCTTTGAAAAAGCAGCTCAGTTGTGGGGGCTACCTGAAGATAAATACATGCAGTATTTATCAAACCTGATTAAAGGGGAATTGGCTGAGGCATACCAATATTTCCCCTCAGACAAGCCCGTCACCTATGCTGAATTCAAAGAAGCAGTGTTTAAAAGATTCAGACTGGGGCCTGATTATTTTAGAAAGCTTTTCAGAAATTGCCAGATACAGACAGGGAGGTCTTTTGTGGAACTGGGAGCAAAGTTGATGGATATATTTGGAAAGTGGATGAGTAGTGCCAAAGCTCAGTCAGTGGAAGAGGTGAAAAGCCTCATGATACTGGATCAATTATACCATCAGTTACCACCAGAAATAAGGCTCCTGGTCAAAGACCGTTCCCCTACATCTGTGCAGGAGGCCGCAGAGATGGCGGATCACTTCGCCTCTAATAGAACTGGCTGGGTGGGGAAAACATCAAGAGAGTTTAAACCCAGACCATATAGTGCTGGCAGAAGGGATGTGGTACCACAGCGAGTGAGTCCTCCATTAAAATCTGAAGGGCACAGGACACCCCAGAGTGGATCTGTGTACCCTAAAAGTGAGGAGAAATTATGCTACAAATGTGGTAGACCAGGGCACCTACGTTTTCAATGTGAGGTTGCCAACCCCATTAGTAATCCTGCTCAGACAAGGGCAGTGAAAACAGAGCCCAAGGCTTTAGAAACAGCGAAAAAGGTTCAGTTTTGCCAGATAAACTGGACAGAAGTAACAGACCTTGATTCAAGTCTGAGAGAGGAAGTGAGAGTACAAGGGGCAAATTATTGGGCATTGCTTGATACTGGTGCCGCTCAGACATTACTGAGGCCAGATTTAATAAAATCTGAGGTAATATTACCTCAGGAAACTGTGACTATCCAAGGAGTGAGAGGTCAACCAGAAAGTTTGCCTGTGGCCCTGGTGGAAATGACTTGGAGAGGCCGAGAGGGCCGATATAAAGTAGGCATTAATGCCCAGCAACAAGAACCAGTAATACTGGGAAGGGATGTAATGGGCGCCCAAGGAAAGATCTATGTAGTGACCAGACAGCAAATTGGCAGAGAAAAAGAAGCCATATTAAGGGGGGCTGAAACAAACAGGGTGGAATCTGTTAACCAGCCTCAGGTCACCATAGCAACCACTAGCAGGCCTGCTGAAGAAGACAAACTGTATCAAGTGGTCTCTGGGGAAGAGGCAGAGGCTTTATTAAAAATCTTTATGAGGCTGGGTTTCCCTCATGAAGTGCTGACAGATCAAGGCAGTGTATTCATGGGAGAAGTGATGCAATGTATGTGGAAATGTTGTGGTCTAAAACATCTAAAGACCACTACTTACCATCCCGCCACTAATGGGCTAACTGAGAGATTCAATGGAGTTTTGAAGGGCATGATCAGAAGCTATGTTCAAGATCACCCACAAGACTGGGATGAACGTTTGGGATGCTTCTTATTTGCATACCGAGAAGTCCCTCAGGAGTCAACAGGCTTCTCACCCTTTGAACTAATGTTTACTAGAAAAGTGAGGGGACCTTTGGAACTGCTAAAAAATTCATGGGAAGGAATTCTGGGAGAGTACAAAACTTCTGTAGTAGATTTTGTATTGGAATTCCGCAATAAATTAACATCAATGATGGAAGTAGTGAAAGAAAATTTAAGTCATGCACAGGAGAAGCAAAGTTACTGGTATGACAGAACAGCCAGAGAACGTGTGTATGATGTGGGAGATATGGTTATGGCGTTCATACCCAGGAAACATGACAAATTACAGGCTAACTGGGAAGGACCATATACCATCAGAGAAAGGCTTGACACAGTGACATATGTAATCACCACAGACCAATTAAACAAAAGCAAAGTGGTTCATGTAAATATGTTAAAGCCTTACCATACCAGGGATGCAAAGGTGTTGCAAGTTACCTTATTCCCTGAGGGAAGTGGGCCTGAACTTCCAGATTTGGTACAGGAAAGCAAAGACAAAGGAGGGGTAGATCAAGTGGAATGGTCAGAGGAGGTAGAGGAGGAAGTAAAAGAAGAGATTCTGAGAGTTTTGAAAACCTATAGGAATCTCTTTAGCAACAAACCTGGCCGAACCAGTATAGTTATACATTCCATTGATACTGGAGATCATGCCCCAATCAGATCTGTTCCGTACTGTGCGAATGGGAAAGTTTTGAATGAGATCAAAAAGGAGGTGGAAGATATGCTGGAATTAGGAGTGATCAGGGAATCCATCAGTCCCTGGGCCTCAAGTATTGTCCTGGTTCCGAAAAAAGATGGAACAACAAGGTTTTGCATTGATTATCGGCTAATCAATAAAATTACTGTCCCAGATGCGTATCCTATGCCTAGGGTAGACGCTATGTTAGAGTTATTGGGGGCAGCAACCATTATCTCTACACTAGATCTCTGTAAAGGATTTTGGCAAATGGAACTAGACGAGCAATCCAGAGCCAAAACTGCCTTCAGTACACCAGATGGGTTATATGAGTTTGTGACCTTACCCATGGGACTAAGGAACTCACCAAGTTCATTTCAGAGGCTAATCAATACTGTGTTGCGAGGCATGTCAGATTTTGCAGTGGCCTATATCGATGACGTGGCCATTTTTAGCAAGTCGGTGCCTGAGCATGTCCAACACCTGACAACAGTATTGGAGGCCTTAAGAAAAGCAGGCCTCACAATAAAAGCTAAGAAATGCCAGTTTGGACTAAAGGAAGTAATCTATTTAGGACATAAGGTGGGGAGTGGGAAAATCACCCCCTTATGGAGCAAGGTGGAGGCAATACAAGCGTGGCCGATCCCCTTAACCAAAAAACAAGTAAGGGCATTTCTGGGTGTGGCTGGTTTTTATAGGAAGTTTGTGAGAAATTTTGGGAAAATAGCAACCCCCTTGCATGAATTGACCAAGAAGAAGTGTTCAGAGCGTGTGATATGGACGGATGAATGTCAGAAGGCTTTTGATCTGCTGAAGCAAGCCTTGTGCCAAGGACCCATATTAATAGCACCAGACTATGAGGAACCATTCATCGTGGCTACAGATGCGTCAGACCTCGCGCTGGGAGTCGTCTTGCTGCAGGAGAGAGAAGGCACCAGACATCCAGTGGCGTATCTGAGTCGCAAGCTGACGCCGAGGGAGAAAAACTATTCGTCGGTCCAGAAGGAGTGCCTAGCGGTCGTGTGGGGCCTGAACAAGTTGCGCCCATACGTGTGGGGACGAAGATTCACAGTGACTACGGATCATCGGGCCTTGTTATGGTTGCAGACTATGAAAAACCATAACACTATGCTGCAGAGGTGGTCCTGGGCCCTACAGGACTATCAAGTGGACTTCCAGTTCATCAAAGGCAAGGACAATGTACTGGCCGATGGACTTTCCAGGCAAGTGGCTGGGACTGCAGTGACGTGACCAGACAGAGGAACAAAGAAAGACATTTTCCCCATAGAGACTTTTATTTGTTAACGCGACGTATAAATCCTGGAACAGGAATAATACTCTGCCGTTGTTTAAGGGGGGGGAAATGTGATGTTCCTATATTAATGTATATATGGTAAGTGTTGGTTGTTTAGAAGATACATGGTAAGTGGAGTGAAAGAGGGGGAGTGAATGGGCAGTAGAATGCGAGATGATTGGCTGAGTGTTTAAAATGGCTGAATGTATAAAAGGAAGAGTGAGAGTGGAATCTGGGGGGGGAGAAGAGAACTGAGTGGGTTGCTTGGTGGGGTTTAGAGAGTTGTTTACCAGGAGGGAGGTGGAGTTCGGATTAGTATTGAGTAAAACCATATGCTTATGTGCCTTAAGAAGAAATCTGGTTAATCTTGTTAGCTTTGTTATCTGTAATAAATACTTAATTTGGTTTACCAAAGGCCTGATCCTTGGCTGGGGTTTCACAGACCAGAAGGGAGGGTAAGGTAATGACCAAGGCTGAAGGGGAACTGTAACAAATGGTGGCAGCGGTGAAGAGAATAACAATACCAGTATTCAGAGTCTCTGGGAATACTAGTATTGGGACGTTACTGGTGGTTGCCTAGCAGGGGGATCTGTTGAGATCTGTGCTAGAGCGGGGAGAGAAATCATAAGAGAGAGCGGTCCGGACTGGTGGAGTCCCTGGTGGTGCCTAGAGACAGGCAGTAACCATGAGCAGGTAGGAACCTGACAGGGAGAGCCAGGGAAGGACACCTCACAATGGCCTCTACAAAAAAGTGCCATAGCCCAGGAGGAACAAGGAAGCCACTCCCACTGCAAGATGCTCAGTGGTGCAGCACCTGGGAAGCCAAAGGTGGCAATAAGGCGAGGAAAGAGCAAGCAGGTGCAACATGGAGTGCCTACGGGGAAGCTGCTACTGCCTGATAGAGAGCCGCAGAACCAAGGGCAATTCCCCAGTCAAGAAAGGAGGAAGGAAGGTTAGTCCAAGGAGGAAGAGGTAGACCTGAGAATAGAAATCCAAAGAGATGTGGAGATCTATGTAATGTATACTTCTGGTTCCTATTCCGAACTGGAACAAAGCAGAAGTTTTTGAAAACAAAGAAAATCAGGTTGGAATTGCATTCAGATTTGATGGAATGCAAGCGAATCAGGTCCAGCTAGTGGATTCCAGCCGTACTCCACATGCATGGATATTGTTGCTAGAAAATGTGAGATAGATTTGTTTGCTGGATTTAAAATTAGAAACTTGCCAAGTTGCTCTGAAACTGTTGGCAGATAGATGAAATATTTCTGGATGGTGTCTGTAACGCTTGGCATTGTAGCTAGGGAACAGCTGACTGTTACTGCAATGACATTGTTAATACTGGTCCTCTTGCCAAATGTCTGCTTCAGCTGAGGCTTTGCAATATCCCTTTCATTAAGTAGTTCATGCAGGCCTCTTCAAACTGCTCATACATTAAACCTATGTATCTGGTTTGTGTATGCCCACTAAGAAGGTCAGCTTGAGACCAGCCAAGCTCCTGCCTGATCGTAAGGAGTTGCTATATATGGGCCAAAAAAGCAGCTTGGCAAGCTAGGGGACATCAAGTCCTTTCTGCTTCATCTGCTGCAAGCTTGGCACTACAGCTAGCATTCTTCCCCTGTTTTCAAAGGCCAACAGAGCAAAGCAGCCTTCTATCACAAAGGGGCTTTTATGCTTACACAATGAACTGGCACAACCTTATCTTCCAGAACATTGTTTTGATCAATTTCTAACTAAAACTTAAGAAGCACAAAGGGGGAGTGGAAATATTCACCAAATATAAATGCAGTTTACTTATAGAGTGTTATTTTGGGAATGATCATTATAGTTTGATAAGGTTATCTCATGAAAAAGATAATTTTGCAGTTACTTTTAATTCTGATCACCACCAACCCATATTTATCTAGGGAAAAAATGACCTGAATAAATACACAGTGAGTTGTACTACAAATCGGGAGATACTCTTTGTGACAGCCCTCTCAAAATCCCAGATGAGGGAAACCAGGTCCACTCCAATAGTTAAATTCTTCCTTCACTGGCACCAGCTGTCCACCTCACCTGCCTTTTGTAACCTTTGCTAAGTTACTGACAGCCCATGAGGTGACTGCCCAAAACAGGAGCAATAATATAAATATGAGAGTGTATGTCCCAATATGTCTCCATGTGGGTGATCAGTCCTTTCAAACCTTAACCAGATCCAGGCAGTATGGTAAAGCAAAGATAAAACCTTTATTTTATCTTTTAGACCAAGAACTTTTTAGCAAGCTAGCTAAATGTGGGCTGGATGGAACAACTATTAGATGGATCCACAGTTGGCTCCAGAATTGTACTCAACGAGTGCTTATCAATGGTTCCTTCTGATACTGGGCGGAAGTAACGAGTGGGGTACCACAGGCAGGGCTGTGGAGTTGGTACGCCAAACCTTCGACTCCAACTCCTCTATTTTTCTACTGTCCGACTCCACCCCAAATTGCTTCCGACTCCACAACTCCAACTCCACAGCCCTGGAAAGGGCTGTAAATGTCTTTTTAAATTGGAAGCTCTCATAGGAGCATTTTTATCGCTGCCTGAATATGAGCTGATCTTGGCATCACAGCATTTGTCTTCATCTGGGTCCTGTGTCATACACTGACACACAAAATGTTTTCCATCTTGAGTTCTGGTGAAATGCTCAACTACAGCTGACTTCATGGGAAGCTTCTTTGACATTTTGAAATTATATTTTTAAAAAATTGTCAATCAAAATTTATTTTGAAGTCGGAGTCAGTACATTTCTACCGACTCTGACTCCACCCAAAATTGCTTCCGACCCTGACTCCACGACTCCAACTCCACAGCCCTGACCACAGGGCTCGGTCCTGGGCCCAGTGCTCTTTAATATTTTTATTAATCACTTGGATGAGAAGGTACAAAGCATGCTTATCAGATTTGCAGATGATACAAAATTGGGGGGCATAGCTAATACCATGGAAGACAGAAACAAAATTCAAAGGGACCTTGATAGGCTGGAGCACAGGGCTGAAAACAACAGAATGACATTCAACAGGGATAAATGCAAAGTTCTACTAAGGAAAAAGAAACACAATGCACAGTTATAAGATGGGGGATACTTGGCTCAGCAGTACGACATGTGAGAAGGATCTTGGAATTGTCGTTGATCACAAGCTGAATATGAGCCAACAGTGTGATGTGGCTGCAAAAAAGGCAAATGCTATATTAGGCTGCATTAACAGAAGTATAGTTTCCAAATCGCATGAAATACTAGTTTCCCTCTATTCAGCACTGGTTAGGCCTCATCTTGAATACTGTGTCCAGTTCTGGTCTCCGCACTTCAAGAAGGATGCAGACAAACTGGAACGGGTTCAGAGGAGACGAGAAGACTGAGAGGAGATATGATAGCACACTTCAAGTACATGAAAGGTTGTCACATAGAGGAGGGCCGAGATCTCTTCTCGATGATCCCAGAGTGTAGGACACGGAATAATGGGCTCAAGTTGCAGGAAGCCAGATTTCAACTGGACATCAGGAAAAACTTCCTAACTGTTAGAGCCATACGACAATGGAACCAATTACCTAGAGAGGTAGTCGGCTCTCCGACACCAGAGGCATTCAAGAGGCAGCTGGACAGCCATCTGTTGGGAATGCTTTGATTTGGATTCCTGCATTGAGCAGGGGGTTGGACTTGATGGCCCTTTCAACTCTACTATTCTATGATTGTATCAGTCCAATCCCCTGCTCAGTGCAGGAATCCAACTTACCGCATCCTTGACAGCTGGCTGTCCAGCTGCCTCTTGAATACTTCCAATATTGGAGAGCCCTCCACTTCCCTAGGTAATTGGTTCCATTGTTGTACCACTCTAACAGTTTTTCCTGATGTTCAGCTGAAATCTGACTTCCTATAACTTGAGTCCATTATTCGGTGTCCTGCACTCTGGAATGATTAAGAAGAGATCCTAGCCCTCCTCTGTGTGACAACCTTTCAAGTACTTGAAGAGTGCTGTCATATAACACTCATAACGCCCACTGACACTCATCCCCTTCTTCTCATCCATGTGGGAATGAATGATACTGCCAAGCAGAACTATAAAGAAATCATTCTTAACATGAAACTCTGGGAAGGAAACTCAGACTTTTCAGCTCAGATAGTTTTCTCATATAACCTTCCAGTACTTAGAAGAGGAGTAGAAGGAAAGGAAAAATACGCTTGTTGAACGACTGGCTATGAAGGTGGTGCCGATGCGAGAGATTTGGATTCTGGAACCACAGAACACACCTCCAGAAAAACGGACTGCTGGCAAGTGATGAGTTGCACCTCGCAAGGACTGGGAAGAATGTGTTTGGCCACAAGCATGGAGAACTTAAATCAGGAGGGCTTTAAACTGAATCCTAAGGGCGAGGGAGATGTAAACTTGGGAGGTAACAACTGGCAAAGGCTTATGTTTATGCAGGAACTGAGAGAACAACTCTAATGGAGTCCAAGAATATTCTTCATAAAAATGCAGGAAGGAACCCAGACAATAAATCACATGGTCTTTGGTGTCTGTATACTAATGTCCAGAATATGGAAAGCAAACAGGACAAACTTGAATTATGAATACAGGTGGGTAAATATGACTCAACAATTGAAACTTGGTGGGATGACTCCCATGACTGGAATACAGCAACTGAAAGATTAACCTTGTTAAAAAAAAAAAAAACCAAAAAACCCACCAGAAGGAATAGAATGGGAGGCAGAGTGGTACTATGTTCAAAAATATGGCATGCATATAAAAAATACAGTACACATAACATGCCAATATACAGTATTTCCTTGCACAGAAATACTGGAGGATGAGATTGAGAACCCAATTGAGAGCATTAATGGGGCAAGGAATAAAAGGAACATGGTGGTTGGAGTCTACTACCAACCACCCAATCAAGAAGACAAGGATGAAACTTTTGAAATGCAAATTGCCAGTGTGTCAAGGAGGGATGATTTAATAGTAATAGGGGACTTCAGTCATCCCAATATCTGTTAGGAGACAAATTGTGCCAAACATGGTCCCTCCAAGACATTCCTGTCTTGTGTTGCTGATAACTTTCTCCTACAAAAGGTGGAGGAAGCAACTAGAAGATCAGCAATCCTTGAATTGGTTCTAATCATCAGAGATGACTTAGTGGATGAAGTGGTAGTTATGGAAACTCTGGGGGAGAGTGACCATGTTATACATGAGTTCTTGATTTTAAAGGAAGCAAAACCTGAGATAGCTATACGTGTGCCCTGGACTTCAGGACAGCTGATTTTAATAAACTCAGAACAATGATAAAGTAAAGTTCCATGGCAAGTGACCCTAATGAGAAAAGGAGTCCAAGATGGGTGGGAATTTCTAAAAAAGGAAATTCTAAAGGCACAATTCCAAACAATTCCAATAAGGAAAAAAGATGGAAGACAGCAGAATGTGGCTTCACAAAAAGCTTAGAGATGGCCTGGGGGGAAAAAGGACACATACAGCACATGGAAGGAAGGAAGGCCACAAAGGAGGAGTACATACAAGTAGCATGGAATTGCAGGGACGGTGTCAGGAGGGCTAAAGCTGAGAATGAGCTGAGGTTAGAAATAAAAAAAGCTTTCTTCAGCTATATGCATAGTAAAAGACAGAGCAGAAAATGGTGTTTGTTATTCAATCAGGATGGCAAAATGATAACAAACAACAAAGAAAAGACAGCATTCAATTCCTTTGGCTCAGTCTTCTCTCAAAAGAGGATCTATGACCCTCCTGGCAAACATGAAGTACAAGTTGAAGGGGCGGGATTGCAGCTTGACATTGATAGACAAATGGTCAAGGAATACCTAATTACTTTGAATTAGTTCAGTTCTCCAGCGCCAGATGAACTACATCCTAGAGTAATGGAGGAATTGGCTGAAGAACTCTCTTAACTGTAACTCAGAACTCTGTCTATTATCTTTGTGATATCCTGGAGGATGGGTAAAGTACCAGATGACTGAAGGAGGGCTAATGTTGTCCCTACCTTCAAAAAGGGCAAAAAGGAGGAACATGCTATTTAACATCTATATAAAACCGCTGGGAGCTATCATCAGGAGTTTTGGGCTGCAGTGTCACCAATATGCTGATGACACGCAGCTCTACCTCTCTTTTAAATCCTCACCGGAGTTGGCTGTGGAGACCTTGTCCAAGTGCCTGGAATCCATGAGTGGGTGGATGGGAAGGAACAGGCTGAAGCTCAATCCTGATAAGACCGAGGTGCTGCTTGTGGGTGACAGGGGAAGGTTGGGTGTTGTTGACCTGAGGCTTAATGGGGTGAGTTTACCCCTGAAGGATCAGGTCCGCAGCCTCGGGGTTGTTCTTGATTCCAAGCTGTCCATGGAGGCTCAGATTTCGGCAGTGAGCCGGGCAGCTTGGTATCAACTACACCTCATATGGAGGCTGCAACCCTACCTCCCTATTCATCAGCTCCCACTGGTAGTACATGCCCTAGTCACCTCTCGATTAGACTACTGCAATGCACTCTACGTGGGGTTACCCTTGAAAACAGTCCGGAAACTACAATTGGTGCAGAATGCAGCGGCTCGGTTGCTTACAAACAGCCGCCGCCACGATCACACCAGTGTTATTTCATCTACACTGGCTTCCAGTTGTTTTCCGGGCCCAATTCAAGGTGCTGGTGTTAACCTTTAAATCCCTATACGGTCTCGACCCAGTTTACCTGAAGGAGCACCTCCAGTACCACCAATTAAGCCGCCCGACTAGATCAGCCACACAGGGCCTTCTCTCCGTCCCACCAACGAAAACAGCTAGGTTGGTGGGGACTAGAGAGAGGGCATTTTCAGTGGCGGCCCCCACTCTCTGGAACTCCCTCCCGTTCGATCTTCGCCATGCCCCTTCCCTGGATACATTTCGCCGAGCCTTAAAAACTTGGCTCTTTGGACGGGCCTTCGGGATCTCCAGGGTGGGCTAATTTTTCTGTGATTGTTTATTGTTTCTGTGAAAATTGTTTACTGATTGCCCTACATAGTTTTATGCCTGCATTATTGTTGACTGCATTGTATTTTATTCTGTAATTATATTGTATTTTATTGAATTTTAATATGTACGTCGCCTAGAGTGGCTTCGGCCAGAGAGGCGACACAAAAATTAAATTTATTATTATTATTTTATTAACAAGGGAACTACAGATCAGTGAGTGTGACATCAATCCCTGGGAAAATTCTGGAATAGATTATAAAGCGGTCAATCTATAAGCATCTAGACAACAATGGAGTGCAACTAGATGACAACATGGATTTGTGATGAACAAATCCTGCCAGACTAATCTTATCTCATTTTTTGATCGGGTAATTTCCCTGGTAGATTGTGGAAATGCTGTGGACATAATATATCTCGACTTCAGCAAAGCTTTTGACAAAGTGCCCCATGATATTCTGATTAGCAAGCTAGCTAAATGTGGGCTGGATGGAACAACTATCAGGTGGATCCACAGTTGGCTACAGAATCATACTGAAAGAGTGCTTATCAATGGTTCCTTCTCAAACTGGTGGGGAGGTAATGAGCGGGGTAGCTCAGTGCTCTTCAACAGTTTTATTAATAACTTTGAAGGTATAGGGAACACTTATCTGATTTGCAGATGATACAAAATAGGGAGGGACACCTAATATCCTGAAAGACAGAAACTAAATTCAACGTGATCTTGATAGACTGGAGCATTAGGCTAACAAAAGCAGAATGAAATTTAACAGATATAAGTGCAAAGTTCTATTCCTAGGAGAAATAAAACAAATGCACAACTATAAGATGGGGAATACTTGGCTCAGCAATACTACATGCAGGAAAGATCTTGGAATTGATCACATGCTATTTTAGCCTGCATTAACAGAAGTTTTGAAATCACATGAAGTACTAGTTCCTCTCTATTCAGCACTGGTTAGGCCTCATTTTGAATACTGTATCCAGTTTTGGACACCACACTTTAAGAACAATGCAGATAACGTGGAACTGGTTCAGAGGAGGGAAACGAGGATGATTAGTGGACTAGAAACAAAGCCCTGTGAGGAGAGACTGAAAGCATGCGTAGCCTTCAGAAGTGAAGACTGAGGGGAGATATGACAGCACTCTTCAAGTTCTTGAAAGGTTGTCACACAGAGGAGGGCTAGGATCTCTTCTTAATCATTCCAGAGTGCAGGACACCGAATAATGGACTCAAGTTATAGGAAGTCAGATTTCAGCTGAACATCAGGAAAAACTGTTAGAGTGGTACAACAATGGAACCAATTACCTAGGGAAGTGGAGGGCTCTCCAATATTGGAAGTATTCAAGAGGCAGCTGGACAGCCAGCTGTCAAGGATGCGGTAAGTTGGATTCCTGCACTGAGCAGGGGATTGGACTGATACAATCATAGAATAGTAGAGTTGAAAGGGGCCTATAAGGCCATCAAGTCCAACCCCCTGCTCAATGCAGGAATCCAAATCAAAGCATTCCCAACAGATGGCTGTCCAGCTGCCTCTTGAATGCCCCCGATGTCACTACCTCTCTAGGTAATTGGTTCCATTGTCATATGGCTCTAACAGTTAGGAAGCTTTTCCTGATGTCCAGTCGAAATCCGGCTTCCTGCAACTTGAGCCCATTATTCTGTGTCCTGCACTTTGGGACAATCGAGAAGAGATCCCGGCCCTCCTCTATGTGACAACCTTTCAAGTACTTGAAGTGTGCTATCATATCTCCCCTCAGTCTTCTCTTCTCAAGGCTAAACATGCCTAGTTCTTTCAGTCTCTCCTCATAGGGCTTTGTTTCCAGTCCCCTGATCATCCTTGTTGCCCTCCTCTGAACCTGTTCCAGTTTCTCTGCATCCTTCTTGAAGTGCAGAGACCAGAACTGGATGCAGTATTCAGAGGTAAGGTTGTTAGAACCTTCCCAAAGACACACTGCACTTGTTTACAGATCCTTGTCAGTGAGTGCTGGGCCTTCACAGTTTAAGGAGTTGAGGGCAAATTCCTCTCAGCACTTAAATTGTTATAGAAACAAAACCAGTTAATCTTTTCTCAAAGCAAATGCCCAATAGGACTATGACCAATATAGGAAATGAATCATTGGTGCGAATCAGCATACGATTCTTCCCCGCCGCTATGCCCATGATTACGCTCAAATTATATTTTTTGAAAGGCAGCAGAATTTTAATAATGTTTCAGGTATGAAAACAGATGCTTAAGGATATAATTTAAAAATATTATTTCAAAATTATGCAAAATCAAATTCTAAAAATGAAGATGAAAGCCTTTCAAACCAACTGACTTTTTTTGTTTTGTTTCTGCTTTTATAAGAACAAGTTCTGTCTGTGGAGCTTAGAATCTAATTCCATCAGCACAACCTGCTGGATTTTTGGTGAAATTGCGAACATATCAATTAAACATTTCTTTGGATTTTCATTATTTTTCCACAGAGTTCTTGTTTTTAAAAAATAGATCTTCATTGTCAATGACAATTTCTTGTCATCAATACCCTGTAATTATGTTACAAAGGATAAGAGCAGTCCTACTGGATTAGGCCAAAACCCCATCTAGTCCCACATTCAGTTTCCAACAGCAGCCAGCCAAATGCCTCAACAAAACTTACATAAAAAGCAGGGAAGCAACAACCACCACCCCTAGCTGGTGGTCCTCAGTATCTGGATTCAGAAATACACTGCATATGAAGATGGAGTTCCATCAAGCTATTATAAACCTATCCTCCATGAATTTGTAAAATACAAATTAGCTAGGTAGTGGTGATCTCTAGATCCTGAAGTAAAGAATTCCGCAACTGAAAGATCAACTGATGAATTTTGCATTTTTCATTGTTTCAATTTCTTTGTTTTAAATTGCCCTTATTGTATATTTATCTTATTGCTTTCTGTTGAAACTTGAGACTTTTTCTTTTGCATAAAGAGACTGACAAATGTAACACCTACAATGCAGGTATTCACAGGCAAAACACAGGCAAAACCCTGAAAGAGGCGGTGATCCGACCGCTCCTGAAAAAGCGCAACCTGGATTCATTGGTCTGCGACAATTACCGACTGGTCACAAATACCCCCTTCTTAGGGAAGGTGATTGAAAGGGTTGTGGATCAGCAATTGCAAGTACTCTTGGATGAAACAGATTATCTTGACCCATTCAAGTCTGGGTTCAGGCCTGGTTATGGGACTGAATCGGCCTTGGTCGCCCTGATGGATGACCTTTATTGGGAGAAGGACAGGGGAGTGCGAACTTGCTACTCTTACTTGATCTCTCAGCAGCTTTTGATACCACTGACCAAGGTATCCTTCTGGGCCGACTTGGTGAGATACGTATTGGAGGAACTGTTTTACAGTGGTTCCGATCCTATCTCCAAGGTTGCTCTCAGAGAATAGCATTGGGTGATTGTCTTTTGGCCCCCTGGCAGTTGTGCTGTGGGGTGCCACAGGGTACCATCTTGTTCACCATGCTGTTTAACATCTATATGAAGCCCTTGGGAGCAGTCATCAGATTTGGGGCGAGGTGTCAGCACTACGCTGATGCTACATCGCACTATTTCTCTGTAACATCTGAATCGGGAGAGGCCGTGCAAGCCCTGGACCACTGCCTGGACTCGGTGGTGGGCTGGATGAGGGCCAATAAACTGAGTCTGAATCCTAGCAAGACAGAGGCGCTGTGGGTTGGTGGTTCCTGAGTTCAGATGATTGATCAGTTGCCTGCTTTGGATGGGGTTGTACTCTCTCTGAAAGAGCAGGTCCATAGCCTGGGGGTGTTCCTGGATCCATCTTTGTTGATAGAGGCTCAGGTGACCTCAGGGGCTAGGAGTGCCTTTTACCAGCTTCGGCTGGTAAGACAGCTGCGGCTGTTTCTGGACCAGTATAGCCTGACCACTGTTGTTCATGCAATGGTAACCTCTAGGCTCGATTACTGTAATGCACTCTATGTTGGGCTGCCCTTGAGGTTGGTCCGGAAGCAGGGCTGTGGAGTCGGAGTCGTGGAGTCGGAAGCAATTTTGGGTGGAGTCGGTAGAAATGTACTGACTCTGACTTCAAAATAAAAACTTTCATAGGAATTAAGGAAAGTTTTCTTGTTCAGAAATTTTAATCAAATAAATTTTATGTTCTATCAATCTAGCCTGATGATTCACGTGGTGGTGATGAAATGCCTTGTGCTACCATTTTACTACAGTAAATTTGTTATTACTAGTTAATATACATTTGCCATTTATGAAGGAGTTGGAGTCGGACAGTAGAAAAATAGAGGAGTCGGAGTCAAAGGTTTGGCATACCGACTCCACAGCCCTGTCCGGAAGCTGCAGCTGGTGCAAAATATGGCGGCGAGACTGCTCACTGGGGCAGGGTATCACCAACATGTCACTCCGCTGCTAAAAGAATTGCACTGGCTGCTCATTGCCAAGTTCAAGATTCTAGTCTTGGTGTACAAAGCCCTATACAGCATGGGACCAGGATACCTGAAAGACCATCTTATCCCTTATATACCCAGTCGATCACTGTGCTCTGCAGGTGAGCGCCTCCTGCAGATACCATCTTATCAGGTCTGTTCCGCACAATGTAGGAAACAGACCTTTAGTGTGGCGGCATCTACCAGTGGAATTCCCTCCCCTTAAATATTAGACAGGCACCATCTCTTATATTTTAAACTGAGTTTGAATTATTTTAACTTTATGTATGAATGGTTTTAATATTGTAAATAGTTTAATTCGATTTTAATCTAGACTTTTGTATGTTTTTAATTATATGTGTGCTTTTATCTGGAAGCCACCATGAGTTCCAGTTTTGGAAAAAGGGCGGGGTAAAAATAATGATAATAAATAATAAAATAAAATTTTGGTGCCTATTGAAGACCTTCCTCTTTCAACAAGCCTTTTGAGACCTTATCCCAGTTTGCATCTGTGTTGGAATTGCTTTTTAATATGTTTTTAAACCTTTTTTTAAAAAAAAGTATGTTTTTAACTTTTTTTAAAGATGTCTTTAAAGCTTTTTAAAAATGTTTTAAAATAAGTTTTCTTTTAATGTATTTTATGTAATGTATGTTTTTATGATGTTTTAAAGTGTTTTAGTGCTTTTGTGTGCTGCCCTGGGCTCCTGCTGGGAGGAAGGGTGGGATAAAAATCAAATAATAAGAAAAAAGAAAAAAAATCAAGTGGCATCCCCAGCCCCCCAAACACATACATCTACTGAGGCACAGTCTACAGGAAAGTTCCCTGCCTTACTCTTGAACACCTCTGTTCAATTTCTTGAGGCTTCCATAGGAGAGTTTTACAGTAGATCGTGCCCCAGAAAGCAGACATGTCCATCTTTGCTACAAATCTTAATCTTAAAAAATCTTAATTTCACATATACGCTCATGGGGTCTGAACTGGCGGTGACCAACCAGGAGAGAGACCTCGGGGTTGTAGTGGACAGCACGATGAAAATGTCGACCCAGTGTGCAGCAGCTGTGAAAAAGGCAAATTCCATGCTAGCGATAATTAGGAAAGGTATTGAAAATAAAACAGCCGATATCATGATGCCGTTGTATAAATCTATGGTGCGGCCGCATTTGGAATACTGTGTACACTTCTGGTCGCCTCATCTCAAAAAGGATATTCTAGAGTTGGAAAAGGTTCAGAAGAGGGCAACCAGAATGATCAAGGGGATGGAGCGACTCCCTTACGAGGAAAGGTTGCAGCATTTGGGGCTTTTTAGTTTAGAGAAAAGGCGGGTCAGAGGAGACATGATAGAAGTGTATAAAATCATGCATGGCATTGAGAAAGTGGATAGAAAAAAGTTCTTCTCCCTCTCTCATAATACTAGAACTCGTGGACATTCAAAGAAGCTGAATGTTGGAAGATTCAGGACAGACAAAAGGAAGTACTTCTTTACTCAGCGCATAGTTAAACTATGGAATTTGCTCCCACAAGATGCAGTAATGGCACCAGCTTGGATGGCTTTAAAAGAAGATTAGACAAATTCATGGGGGACAGGGCTATCAATGGCTACTAGCCGTGATGGCTGTGCTCTGCCACCCTAGTCAGAGGCAGCACGCTTCTGAAAACCAGTTGCCGGAAGCCTCAGGAGGGGAGAGTGTTCTTGCACTCGGGTTCTGCTTGCGGGCTTCCCCCAGGCACCTGGTTGGCCACTGTGAGAACAGGATGCTGGACTAGATGGGCCACTGGCCTGATCCAGCAGGCTCTTCTTATGTTCTTAAAATCAATTGCTCCCCAGCCTTTATCTAGTATTATCAAAAAAAAAATTCTGGCAGGCTCCAGGGCATTTCAGGTTTAAACACTGAATCATAGGCATAAGTTCAGCAGATAAAACTTTCCCTATTAATAAATGCATTCCATGCCAGGTAGAGTACTGCCTTTTGAATTTCTGCCTGCCCTACAGCTATTAAAGACACCAGAGCCAATGTGAGATTAAATGCAGTCTTAACACTTTCTGCTTTTCTCAATTTTCCATGCCAACTCATCTCAGCTGGTGCCCACATACTAATTCAGAGTTCAAAAGGGACCATGGAACTGGCTGTCATCCCACTCACTCTCAACTAGTACCCCTCATGCTCCAACCCCAGGCAGGGTGTAAAACAGCATAGGGCTTGAGTGACAGCCACCAGCAGGACACATTTGGCTGCCTGGAGTAGAATGGACCCCTAAGGCAAGGAGCAAACTGCACTCCTCTAAAACTAAGACCAAAATAGGCAGTACTAAAGGGGGGGGGGCAGGAGCAGAGCATTAGAAGCCTCTGAGGACGAGGGAGCGGTTAGAAGCCTCCAACTGAAGACAAAATGGCAGCGGCAGCCACACCTCACCTTTCAGCACACAGGCATAGCTTTGGAAGCCCACCTGGGTGGGGATACAGCTGGGCAGCAAGGTGCTCCTGGACAAGGATGGGAGTGGTATGGAGGAGAGGATAACAAAGATTGTACATTTTACATTTATGTACATAATTCTAATTAATTTTTTTAATAACACCACCTTTGATAACTCCAATAGAAAAAATACAAATATAACCTATGGTATATGCTGATCATGCTCCAGTACAGATGAAGCTAAGATTATATAAAATCCAACATGAGTTTAGATCACAGCATTTCAAAAAAGGAAAAAATAAGAAAAACAATACAACAGCATTTAGAAACATTTAACAAAACATTACGCCACAAGTGAAGCGGCCAATTAGATGGGATACTGCAAAATCATATATTAGAGGGGTTCTTACGCAATAAATTATTGAGGTGGAAATTTAAACAAAAGAGAAAACTCTTATTTTAGAAATTATAAATAAAAAACAAGCTCACAGCCAGAAACGACTAAAGAATTTTAGGTAAAGAATTCAGACCATAATAAAGCACCTGGGCCAAAAGGAGTAACTGTTGTACTTTAAAAAACATGCTCTGACAAATTAGTACCATATTATATAAGGATGATAAATTTCTAACTCTATCTAAGGGTGTTACCAGCATGCTGGTCAGAAGCAACAATCAAACTAATACAGTAGGGCCCTGCTTCTCGGCACCCAGCTTTTTGGCGTTCTGCTAATACGAGCTAATCTCGCTGGAGGAGAGGAAGATCAGTTCTAGTGCGCTCCAGCTGATCTTCTCTTCCTGCATGATCAGACCCCCACGCTACAGCTAATCCCACTGGAGGAGATCAGCTGTAGTGCGCTCCAGCTGATGTCCTCTGGCGCAATCAGCAGGTTAGGTTCCAGACCCCCGCGCTACAGCTGATCCGTTTTTCAGTGGTTTTCGCTTTCCGGCGGTGGTCTGGAACCTAACCTGCCATATGAGTGGGGCCCTACAATATTAAAATCAGAAAAAGAACCAACTGCACCACAATTCTAGAGGCCAATTTAATTAATGAACCAAAATACAAAAATATGGACACTTAAAATAGGTAAAATCTTTATTACGGTCCAAGACCAGCAGTATAATTACAAATCCTCTGAATATCAGAATGGAGATAAAGTACAATACAGTATCAGCGCAGTGAGAAAGCTAAAAAGCTAAAACAGGGTCCACATAATAATCTAGCTAAAACCTTGATCTAATAAACATTGCACTAGGTCCCTCCTGCGAGCCATTGCAGCTGCGCAGAACGAGGCGACCTTAGCGGTGATCTGTGAATCTGAATCTGCCATTAAATATTGTAAAATCATAGCTTCTGGGCTCAGAGAAAGATTAGATAAAAGTGGAGAAATGAACTTAAGGCGGAGATCTGAATAAAAAGGGCAACAAAGTAGTACATGGCTCACTGTCTCCACCGCATCTGCTCCACAGGGGCAAGTTCGATCGCAGGACACTTAAAATGGCAAAAAGACTAAATTGTATAATTTTTGAATACATTCAACAGGATCAAACAGAATTAATAAAAAAATAGGTAATGACTACATAATGTGAAAAAATTGACTGTATAGAACCAAGGCGGAAACAACAGCAACATGCAACACTGCTATTCTTAGATGCAGAGAAGGCCTGGATGATAATTTTTATCAAACGTTCTATAAGTAATGAACCGGGGAGGGGGGATTCAGTTATTGGACTGAGAAGGAGTATGTGTAGGCAATATTCTACTCAATCAAAGCATGACACATACTAGGGGGTTTGACTTGAGCAAGAGGAAGCATGATTAAGAATTATGAGCCTCATAAATGGCACAAGCATGCATATAGTGCACCTGCCTCCCCAATAAGGAACTCCTTTGTATTTAAAAAGATGATTCCACAACAGCCTAAAATATTCACTTACACGAGAAAAACCCTTGCGGTTTAAAAACATACTTATAGCCAACAGATATTTCTGTCCAACTTTAAAAAGCAGGGAAATCGGACAGCTATAGTGAAAGCACCAGGGAAGCAGGAGACCTGACCTCCTCTCTGAGATACTGGACTGCCTTACAAATTTGTCAAAATGCAAACACAATTTGGGTTAGTCTTTCACAGTCCAATCCATTTCCTGTGTAGCTTGGAAGAATTTGCTACAAGGGTTTTTGCTTATTAGTGAATTTCTCTGCTTTTAAATCTGGGAGGTAAGAAATGGAATCCTGTGCAAGTTTGCTGAGAATGTATTGATCATTTGCATGCTTACTGAGTTCAATGGGATTTACTCCCCTGCAGTCGTGCTTGGGATAGGTGAAACTGACCACAGGGGATGGGTAGGGGTGGAGGAAGGGCAGGGGTAGGGGAGGAGGAGGGAGAAAAGGAAGGAAGGGCAGAGGGGAGGAGGGGAGCAGATAGGAGGGGGAGGGGAGGAGGAGGGGAGGTTTGATCATGAACATGCTTATTGAAATCAGTGGGATTTACTCCCATGCAATCATGCTTAGCATATGTAAAACTGACCATGAGAGGGAGGGAGGGCTGGAGTGGGCAGGGGAGGAGAAAGAAGGAAGAGGGGAGGGGAGGGGAGGAAGAAGGAGGGGGAAGGGAGAGGACAGCAAAAGGAGCAGAAAGGCATATGTGATCATTTGCATGCTTATTGAGTTCAGTGGCATTTACTCCTGTGCAATCATGGTTAGGATAGGTAAAACTGACCAGGGGGAGGAGGAGGGGAGAGGAGAGGAAAGGAAGAAGGGAGGGGAGAGGAAAGGGGATTGGAATGGGAGGGGGAGGGAAGGGATAGGAGGGAGGAGGAAAGGAGGACAGGTTTGATCATTTGTGTGCTGTTTGAGTTCAATGGGATTTACTCCTGCGCAATCATGCTTAGGATAGGTGAAACTGAGCTGGGGGAGAGGCAGGGAGAGTGGAAGAGGGAGGAGGGTGGAGGAGGGCAGGAAGGGGAGGGAGTTGAGTGGGTGGGCACTGGGCAGAGGGGAAGCCCCTTTCCTTTCCAAAAGGAAAACATTGTGAACAGCATCATTGTTTTTTAGCATTTCCCCCACCTTTTATTCTATAGCACTCACATGTAGTCACCCACCTAAATTTAAAACAAAGCCGTCCCTGTCCACATCCACACCAGACCTTTATTTCACTTTAGACAGCCATGGCTTCTCACAAAGAATCCTGGGAAGTGTAGTTAGTGAAGGGTGCTAAGAGTTGCTAGGAGACGCCCTGTTCCCCTCACAGAGCTTCAATCACAGCGGCTGACTGTTAAACCACTCTGGGCACTGGAGTTCTGTTGGGGGAATAGGAGTCTCCTCTCAGCACCCTTCACAAACTACACTTCCCAGGATTCTTTGGGGGAAGCCATGACTGTCTAAAGGTCTGGTCAAAGGTCTGATATAAAGGTCTGGGGTGGGTATGGCCCCTACTGGCAAGCCCAGCAGCTGTGAGTCTGGCTTTTAGAACACTGACAGTTTGTACTGAGCATGCCCAGCCTTATCATTGAATTCAATGTTAAATTTCTTAAATTGGGGCAAGGGCAGGAATAGGATTACAGGTACTCTGTGAATATGGTTGATTTTTAATTAAGTTCAACAAATTATGAGAACTCTGACAGAAAGAAGTCCAACAGGGGTCTGGCTTTTTTTATCTCTCTTTTTAAATTTTGAACTCACAATTCTCTCTGATTGCTTTGTGTATCACCATGAAAATTTAGACTGTTGTTAAGCAAGCATTTCTGAGTTCAGGACTATAAGTTTTGTAAGGACTTGTTCTGAAATGAGCTTATGGGAAGAATTGGAATGGCATGGGGGGTACTTTCAATTTAACATTGAGGAATGCAAAAAATCCATGCTGAATATAGTATACAGCCACTCTTGTGGCTGTATAATAAACTCTTTATTGCCAGTCAGTCACATGATACATGGAATCATTGGCACTCTTTTACCAAGTTGGAGGGTGAACACAGAAGCAAGTGGCTCTATCACCAACAGACAGTAACTACTGTAGTGTTAAGGAAATCTAGTCATTGTTTTATGTGTTTCACAAGAGGCCAGAGCAGTTCCAGTCCAGGTTGTACAAAAAGAACTTAGGAGCTTAGGACCTGAGGCAATGAAAGAGAGAGACTTCTGGAGGGCTTTTCTCATGCTTAATGTGTGTTCTAGTTTGTTCTAAATAATAAGGGTGTCCTTTGTGTAAGGAGTACATCTTACAATCACCACACATATTGTTCGGCACTCAGTCTCCCTGCATCAAAACTGGCAACAGTGTCAGTACACTTACACAATCAATAATCACTGGCCAAATCAAGCACTTCTCAGATTGTTTCCCTGTTTCAGAATGTCAGCTTTAAACTACCATTAACATGATACACCTGTATAAATACACTGCCAGGCTCACAGCATCCATTGCTGGCCAAAAATCAACCACAGCCATGCTCAGCAGTGAATGCTCCAAAAGCAGCACATGCAGCATAGGAAGCAACTTGTTCAGGCAGCACTTTTCCCAGCAGCAGCGGCAGCAGCATTGTCTAGCCCCCTTGGCAATGTATGTGCCAATTTCTTCACAGCATTGGCTTCTCCTTGTTGTTATCTACTAAACAGATAAGAGTGGACAGAACTGCTAAACAGATAGGTAAAGAAATTAAAGTTGTGGTGAGAAGGTGGAACAGCAGCAGCTGGTTGAGGCATTACAAAATGCAATATGAAGTTGCCCCTTCTCTCAACTCCTTTCTTATGTTGGTTACTTGCCTCTTTGCCACTGCCAAACTCCACCCCATAGCTCAGGTCATTAGGAATACAACTCCCTTTGAAGTCTCTCCTAACTACTTGCTGCTTGTCATATCTCAGATACACACAGGGATCTCAGTGCCCTAGCCAAAATCGCCAGCTATTTGTAAAAGATGAAAAAGTGCAAAAGGACCGTGTTGGTGCTCTTTTTCACTCATGCAGGCTGAATCTCAGTAGCGGAAGGTGAAGTCAGCTTTTAATTCTGGTTGGGAGGCAACCATGGTAAGAACTCATGTTCATACATATTTGAATCTCATTTCATAGAATAGAGTTGGTTTAAAGTTGCTGCTTAAAAGTAAAGTTTGTCAACATAGTCTTGAAGTTTTATGGAACAGAATAAAGATTCCACTGTCTCGTGAAAATTAGAATATCTCTTTACAGAAAAGTTTGAAAGCTGGGAGTTTTGAAATGGATTCTCCATTTGGCCAAGATCTGCACCCTTTTTGAAGGAAAAAAATCACAGAGAAAAATCTGAGTTAAAAATAGTGATTCTAAAAAGGGAATTGGATGATGAAGTCTGCACCTTCTGGAAAGGAAAATCTCTTCATGTTTTTACTCTGTGCTTTGTAACAACAGCTTGTATAGAAATGATTAACATACAGGAAGGCTACTAGGTCGCCATAAGTCAGGATCGACTTGAAGGCAGTCCATGTATATATACTGCCCAGTGCAGCTAATGGGGCAGAGGACAGTGTAGCTAAAGATGGGTGGAGCTGGGGCTCACAATAGGTAGCACTAGCAGTAGGTAGAGCTCACAGGAGCAGAGCCAGTTTAAAAGAAAAAAGCTTTGACAATCCTGCTACCGATATTTAGTCTAGGAAGATATCTCAGGTCATAGGGGACAACTAGGCTTATCACCTTTTCTCCTTGCAGGGCTTCTGGATGCAGGAGACACAGGTATTCAACAGGTGAATTCATCTCCCTAAAATAGAAATTCCACAAAGGTTGGGAGCCTGCTCCAAGCATAGAAATGACTATTCACTAAATACGGTACTGTAACAAAACAGTTCCCCAAAGCCATTTCTCAGGAGGCAAAATGGTGATGCTCAGAGTCAAGTAACTTGTCCAGTGCAAAAAGCTGCAATCCCATGCCCACTTACATGGAAGAATTCATCCCAGAGAACTTAGAGGGACTTGAACGGACAAATTTAGAGGATTGCTTTGCATATTCTATCCATCCTCCTTTCTTGAGTAACCAGATATAAAGCAGACAGGACTCCAGCACCTTTGACAGTTTCGTAGAAGAAGGAACTGCAGCAGGTGCAGCTTGACATGCAATGTACAGTTGAAAAGTTCCCTCTTCTCCATTAAAGTTGCAGGAGCCCTGTTATTTTGTATTATTATTTGTTTAAAACACTTCTATCCCATTCTTCTTTGCTACAAGAAACTCCAAGAATTCAGGCGCTAGTCAAAGTTTAAAAAATCTTGTTACCTCCTAAAAAATCCTCATCTGGGTAGGATCATAGAATAGTAAAGTTGGAAAGGACCTATAAGGCCAAGGCCAACCCTCTGCTCAATGCAGAAATCTAATTTAAAGCATATTCAACAGGTATGCATATTATTTCATTTAAAAAGCCACTAGAGCAGCCTTTCCCAGCCAGTGTGCCTCCAGATGTTGTTGGACCACAATTCCCATCTTTCCTGACCATTGGCAATGCTGGCTGAGGCTGATGGGAGTTGTGGTCCAACAACACCTGGAGGCACACTGGCTGGGAAAGGCTGCACTAGAGACTATAGTTTTCCAAAGGCAAGGAGCAAGAGTGTGGGTGTTGTAACCTGGTTTTCAGAATACAGGTATCTCTTCCTATGTGGAGTTGTCCTCCCCCCCCCCCCTAGTGTTTTGGATACCCCACTATCACTTGCAGTGGGAAGCAAAGTGGAAGGGAGAGGGGCTTCACAAATGCTATGAAAGCATTTTAGTAAGAGTTATTTCCCAAACCAGTCGATGAGTCTAGAAGATAGCAGCTGCCTGATCCTTTGTTTTTTAAAGTAAAGAGGAGAGTCTGGAGTATTTGTAACTTTCTGTAGCTTGTTAATGTCTACTCTCTATACTGCATTTACTCTAAATGTTGACGAGCCTGAGCTGAGGAATAGCAGAACGTCCACAGAATAACGGAAAAGGACATGAAATGGAGGTGGGGAGATGGTGTGTTTTGGATAGTGTTGCACTTCCCTGGAAGGAGAAGGTACTCCTGGATCCAACATTATCACTGAAGGCTTAGGTGGCCATGGTGGCTTAGGAGTGCCTTTATCCAGCTCCAGCTGGTTTACATTTTGGACAGAAATGACCTGACCATTGTACTCCATGCTCTCATAGCTGTCAGACTGGATTATTGTAGTACACTCTAAGTGGGGCTACCCTTGAAGATGACTTGGAAACTTCAACTGGTCCAACATACAGCAGCCAGATTACTGGTGGGGCTTCCCTTTAGAACTCATAAAACCCTTGTTCTAAAACAACTGCACTGGTTGCCAATTCGTTTCTGGGCACAATTCAAGATGCTCACATCAGTGTTTAAAACCCTAAATGGTAACATCCACCGAGCCTCCATTCTATCCAGAGAAAACCTCTTCCATCATACTGAAGTGTCAAAGAGCAGACAGCAACGGATTCCATTTGTGGAAGATGTCCATCCAGCATCTCCTAACTATCACTGAGCAATCAGGGAGAGCTACCCATTACTGGCCAACTCTGAACACCTTGCTAGAGCCATCACCAGGCCTCCTGTTGTAGCATTTCGCCAGCCTCCTAATTTGTGCAGACTGTTGGTGAGAGCTGTGCTTAAGCCACCTGTCACCAATCCTGGGTCTCATCCTTGTCACTCCAAATGCTGTATCACCTGTGTGTACCTCAGGGAGACAGCCACTTTTACAAGCACTAGGACAGGCAAGACATATTACATTAAACAGAGCATCACCTGCAGGTCCTGGAATATAATTTATCTCATCAAATGCAAAAGACCAGGATGTCATATACAATACATAGGTAAAACCACAACTGACCTACGCACACGCTTCAGAAATCACAAATCGGCAATCTTAACAAAAAGAGTGGAGCAACCAGTTGCAAAACATTTCAACAGGATGGTCACAGTCTGTTGAACTTTTCTATAACAGTGATAGAGATGCCAACAGATCCAGCAGCATTGACCAAAAGGGAGAACTTTTGGATATACTCTCTGGACACATTGGCACCACATGGCCTGAACCTGGAGGACAGTAAGAGCATCACTTAGCTTCTGCAAATGAAGCCCCTCTGAGCATTCCATCCTCAAAGCTCTATAACTGCCACCTTGGTAACAGCATTTGTATGTTAGCAGCTGATGAAGGCGGAAGCTGAAACGTTTTGTTAATACAATAAAAACCTCTGTTTGGTTAATCACAATTACGTTCACACACACACACACACACATACAAAAAAACATATATTCACTAATAGGCAAAAAACCTTGCGGTTTAAGAATGTACCTATAGCCCACAGCTATTTCTATCAAACTTTTAAAAGCAAGGAAATTGGGCAGCTATAGTGAATGCACCAGGGGAGCAGGAGACCTGACCTCCTCTCTGAGATATTGGACTGCCCTACAAAGTTGTCAAAATGCAAACACAATTTGGGTTGGTCTTTCACAGTCCAATCCACTTGCTGTGTAGCTTGGAAGAATTTGGTAACATGTGCCTCTGAGCATATGGTGAGTGGTGGCAACACCTGCCATCTCCAAAGATGGAGAATTATATTTTTGTATGTTTGTTGGTGTTCTTACTTTGCTTCTTTCCTGTGTTACTAATGTTTCTACAGAGAATCTAAACCATAAAATTCCCCCCCTCCTTATTCATCCTAGAAATCTGTGTCAAATGTATTTTTATTAATTTCAAAGCCTTTTTATTGGTCATTGTCATGTGATGGTGAAGACAGCCTTTTGTGTTTCAAATTGGAGGTTATGTTCTATTTCTATTTTGGGTGCATTAACAGTTGAATCTGAAACTGCAGTTTGATGTAAAATCAGACTGATTCCAATATGTTGTTACTTCAGCAATGACTCTAGCTGTTGGAAAAAAGAGGATGCATGTTTTCAGCCCGCTATGTTTAAACCACTTTATTTAAGGCAAGGTGTTCATGATCAATTAAAAACATAGAGCACAGCTAGCATTTTGCTAGAATATATTTCACTTTCCACTGTTTTATCATGTGCAAATTGAGACGCTCCTGAGGTCCACTGGAGACTATTCTGCAGAAGTCAGTGCCATTATTCCACAATTATGTTTGGAGTTTTTTTAGTGTAAATTTTGCAAAGTGTTGCTGTACTTGACATATTCACAGAAATAGAAACAAAAGAAAATGATTTCCTATAGGAAACTTCACTAAAATTGCAAAGGAAATCAGACATATTCAAAGTGACCATCTGAACTATATCAACTGTCTTAATAATGTTGCTTCCTCCCTGCTAAAACAAGATCAGCACAGCACATGTCTTGTTTCTGTTATTTGGGCTGATTGCAGGTGTTGCCACCACTCACCATATGCTCAGAGGCACATGTTACCAAATTATTGCAAGCTACACAGGAAGTGGATTGGACTGTGAAAGACCAACCCAAATTGTGGTTGCATTTTGACAGATTTGTAGGGCAGTCCAGTATCTCAGACAGGAATTCAGGTCTCCTGCTCCCCTGGTGCATTCACTATAGCTGCCCAATTTCCCTGCTTTTTAAAGTTTGATAGAAATAGCTGTGGGTTATAGGTACATTCATAAACCACAAGGTTTTTTGCCTATTAGTGAATTTCCCTGCTTTTTAATCCAGGAGGTAAGAAATGGGATCCGGTCCTGTGCAAGTTTGCTGAGAATGGATTGATCATTTGCATGCTTATTGAGTTCAATGGGATTTACTCCCCTGCAATCATGCTTAGGATAGGTGAAACTGACCACAGAGGATGGGGAAGGAAGGAGGAGGGAGGGGAAGAAACGCAGAGGGGAGGAGGGGGATGGGAGCAGGAAGGAGGGGGAGGGGTGGAGAAGGACAGATTTGATCATTTGCATGTCTATTGAATTCAGTGTAATTTACTCCCGTACAATCATGCCTAGGATAGGTAAAATTGACCAGGGGGGGAGGTAGGGAGTGCTGGAGTGGGCAGGGGAGGAAGAAGAAGGAGGAGGGGAGGGGAGGAGGAAGGGAGAGGAGAAGGAGAGGAAAAGCAGGTCTGATCATTTGCATGCTTATTGAGTTCAATGGGATTTACTCCAATGCAATCATGCTTAGGATAGGAAAAACTGACCATGGGGAAAAAAGGGGGGAAGGAATATATTGGAGGGGGGCAAAGGAAGGGGGAGAAGAGGGTAGGTTTGATCATTCACATGCTTATATTGTTTAATGGTATTTACTTCCATGCAATCATGCTTAAGATAGGTAAAACTGACCATGGGGAAGAGGAAAGGGAGGGGGAGGAGGGGATTGGATGGGGATGGGAATGGGGAGGGAGGGGCAAAGGAAGGGGGAGCAAATGGGCAAGTGGGAGAGGATAGGAGGGAGAAGGGAGGTTGGGTTTGATCATTTGCATACTTCTTGAGTTCAGTGGGATTTATTTCTATGCAATCATATTTGAAAATGGAAATGGACTGCCTTCAAGTCGACCAGACTTATGGTGACCCTTTGAATAGGGTTTTCATGGTAAATGGTATTCAGACATTTACCATTGCCTTCCTCTGATGCTGAGAGGCAGTGACTGGCCCAGGGTCACCCAGTCAGCTTCATGGCTGTGTGGGGATTCGAACCCCGGTCTCCCAGGTCATAGTCCAACACTGACCCAGGGGAGGGGCAGGGAGGGGAAGGAGAGGATATTGGGTGGGTGGGCACTGGGCAGAGGGGAAGCCCTTTTCCTTTCCAAACGGAAAACCTTGAGAAAACCTTGTGAATACCGTAGAAGACAAACAAAATTCAAAGGGACCTTGATAGGCTGGAGTATTGGGCTGAAAACAACAGAATGAAATTCAACTAGGATAAATGCAAAGTTCTACACTTGGGAAAAAGAAATCATATGCAAAGATGGGGGATACTTGCAAGAAGGATCTTGGAATTGTCATTGATCACAAGCTGACAGTGTGATGTGGCTGCAAAAAAGGCAAATGCTATATCAGGTTGCATTAACAGAAGGATAGTTTCCAAATCATGTGAAGTATTAGTTCCCCTCTATTCAGCACTGGTTAGGCCTCATCTTCAGCGCTGCGTCCAGTTCTGGTCTCTGCACTTCAAGAAGGATGCAGACAAACTGGAACAGGTTCAGAGAAGGGCAACAAGGATGATCAGAGGACTGGAAACAAAGCCCTATGAGGAGAGACTGAAAGAACTGGGCATGTTTAGCCTGGAGAAGAGAAGACTGAGGGGAGATATGATAGCACTCTTCAAGTACATGAAAGGTTGCCACAAAGAGGAGGGCCAGTCTTCTCGATTGTCCCAGAGTGCAGGACACAGAATAATGGGCTCAAGTTGCAAGAAGCCAGATTTCGACTGGACATCAGGAAAAGCTTCCTAACTGTTAGAGCCATACGGCAATGGAACTAATTACTAGAGAGGTAGTGGGCTCTCCGACACTGGAGGCATTCAAGAGGCAGCTGGACAGCCATCTGTTGGGAATGCTTTGATTTGGATTCCTGCATTGAGCAGGGGGTTGGACTTGATGGCCTTATAGGCTCCTTCCAACTCTACTATTCTATGATTCTATGAAAATATTTATATAAGCATGACTATGAAATATGTTTATTATTTATACAGCCTGTAAAGATATTTATAGTGCAATCCTATGTTTGTTTACTCAGAAGCAAGTCCCAATGTATTCAATGGGGCTTACTCAACCAGGGAAAACTGTACCCTGAAGTGATAAGGAACTTGTTCTTTTAACAAGTCTTTTAAGTTGAGACCTTATCCCAGTCTGCATCTGTGTTGGAATTGCTTTTTAATATGTTTTTAAAGCTTTTCTTAAAAAAAATGTTTTTAAAGCTTTTAAAAATGTTTTTAAAGATGTTTTGTTTTAATATATTTTAAAGTCTGTTTTTATTATTTTTAAAGTGTTTTTAGTGCTTTTGTTTGCCGCCCTGGGCTCCTACTGGGAGAAAGGGCGGGATATAAATCAAATAATAAATAAATAAAAATAAATAAATAAACTTCATTATTTTTTTAAAAAAATCAGTATTAGTTTCCTACATAATAAAAACTGTGATAAACCCTGCCTAATTTCTTTAAAAATAGGGTTATTTATTTATTTATTTATTTATGAGATTTGTTAGTCGCCCATCTGGCTGGTTAGCCAGCCACTCTGGGCGACGTACACGATAAAACAGTATATAAAACAGTTAAAAATTTAAAAACACAGTAAAACTAGCCCGTTCCAAAAGCCTGCCTAAAAAACCAGGTCTTCAGGGTCCGGTGGAAGCTCATTATAGACGGGGCATGGCGTAGATCATTTGGGAGAGAATTCCATAGGGTGGGGGCCACAATTGAGAAGGCCCTCTCTCGAGTCCTCACCAGTCTAGCTGTTTTGACAGGTGGGATCCAGAGAAGGTCTTCTGAGGCTGATCTTGTTGAGCGGCATCCCTGTCGATGCTGGAGGCGCTCCTTCAGATAAGCTGGGCCACAACCGTATAGGGTTTTAAAGGTTAAGACCAACACCTTGAATTGGGCTCGGTACACAACTGGTAACCAATACAACTCCTTCAACACAGGAGTGATGTGATCTCTACGGCGGCCGCCTGTAATCAGACGCGCCGCTGCATTTTGTACCAGCTGTAACTTCTGAACCGTTTTCAGTGGTAACCCCACATAGAGCGCATTACAGTAGTCTAGGCGAGTGGTGATCAGGGCATGTACCACCGGTGGGAGCAGATGATTGGGAAGGTAGGGGCGTAGCCTCTGTATCAGATGGAGTTGATACAGAGCTGCCCGGCTCACAGCCGAAACTTGAGCCACCATGGACAGCTGGGAGTCAAGAATGACCCCCAGGCTACGGACCTGGTCTTTCAGGGGCAGTCATACCCCGTTAAGCACCAGGTCTATATCTCCCAACCTTCCCTTGTCTCCCACAAACAGCACCTCGGTTTTGTAAGGATTCAGCTTCAGCTTATTCCTTCCCATCCAGTCACTCACCAACTCCAGACATTTGGACAGGGTTTCCACAGCCAACCTTGGTGAAGATTTAAATGAGAGATAGAGCTGTGTGTCATCCGCATACTGATGACACTGCAGCCCAAATCTCCTGATGATTGCTTCCAGCAGCTTTATATAGATGTTAAAAAGCATTGGAGAAAGGATAGACCCCTGTGGTACCCCACAAGTGAGGGGCCAGGGATCTGAAACCTCCTCCTCCAGTGCTACTCTTTGGTACCTCCCAGAGAGGAAGGAATGGAACCACTGCAATACAGTGCCCCCAATACCTAACCTCTGCAGAGGGTTGGAGGGAGAGAGAAAGATTTACAACACAAACACAAGTCTGCGCTATGTTTACCAAAGTCCCATTAATTTACAGCACAATCCTAACCATGTCTACTCAAATGTAAGTCCTAATAGAGTTCAATGGGATTTACTCCAGGTACATGCTTTACTCCCAGAAATTGCTTTACTCCCAGAAAAGCAGATATTGGATTAAATATTTCATATTTCATAGCCCAGGGTCTGACCCTTGGACAGAAGAGGGAAAAAAATGTTAAGCCATATTACTTACGCAAACTGCAAAAATCTTAAAGCCACCATTTTCTGACGTTGAGCCTAGGCATGCCTGGATCAACAAGTCACAACCCTGGCTTCATTGGCTACAATCCTGAAAGGGCGGGGTTACAGCCAGAGCTTTGAAAAGTTACTTTTTTAAACTACAACTCCCATCAGCCCCAGCCAGCATGGCCACTGGATTGGGCTGATGGGAGTTGTAGCTAGAGCAAGGATTTGTAAAAAACAGTCACGAGGGGGCAGTTGACGTTTTGGTGTATATCCCTACCTGGGAGTAAGTCCTACTACACTCAATGGGACTTACTTCCGAGTAGGAGCACAGGGGAAGAGCAAGCTCAGCAGAAGGCCAGTGTGAGTCACATGTCTGTTGCCCACCAATCACAGGAACAGACTTCCTCTGCTTCCTCCAATTAACTGGAAGGGGAGGGGGAGTGAAACGAAAGAACTGCTCTTCTGCGCATGCAGTACGTTATAATCCACTCTAATGCATTTTTAAATAAATTAATTAAAAATAAATCATGTGTTTTTTTTAATTTAAACCTAGTACAGATGAAGTACTGTGTTTGGGGCAAGTTCAGGGATTTGATTAGGGATACCTTACAGTCATCTCTCATTTTTAATGAATTTCAACAGATTATGTCAATTTCTCAAAAAAAATGTCCAAACGGCTTCTAGTTTATTTCCCTCCCGTTTTTCACTTTAACCTGTGATTCTCCGTTTGGGGGTGGGGGTGGTTGTATATCACCAAGAAAACTTCCAGAGTTGTAGAGCAAGCGATTCTGAATCCAACAGTATAAGACCTGTAAGTTTTTGTTTTGAATTGGGACTATACAAAGCACCAGAAAGGTGTGTGGGGGGGTATTTTCATTTAACATGGTAGAGTGCGAAAAATCCCTACTGACTATAGTATACAGCCACTCTTGTGGCTGTATAATATATATATATATATTCCTAAACAATATGTTTTTAACCCTTTTTATTTAAGATGTTTTAAAAGCTTTTTTAAAGAATGTTTTTAAAGTTGTTTTGTTTTAATGTATTTTGAGGTCTGTTTTTATGATGTTTTAAAGTGTTTTTACTGCTTTTGTTTGCCGCCCTGGGCTCCTGCTGGGAGGAAAGGCGGAATATAAATTAATTAAATAAATAAATAAAATATGAGCGGCCCTATTCTTTCCATGTTTCCTCTGTTATCAAAGTTTTTGTTAAAGAAGTAGTTTGTGCTTATTGTATATTGAAGTTTTACTGTTGTGAACCGCCCAGAGAGCTTCGGCTATGGGGCGGTATAGAAATTTAATAAATAAATAAAATAAATAAATGTCCAGAAACTTTGTTAACTGAGGTATTACTGTATATTTCCTCTTCTCCCAGGCATTTTAGCATGTGTATTTAAATTGTTTTTAAAAAATTTAAATTGTGTTTTAAAATTTGTATATTAGTTTTTAATGTTTTTAATTGCTGTAAACCACCCAAAGAGCTTCGGCTATGGGGTGGTATATAAATGTAATAAATAAACAAATAAATAAATAAAAGATTGCAGTCTTAGACCCCATCTGCACTATACCAGAGTTCTCTGGGAAGAGGAATTGGTTGTTAAACCACTCTGGAAATTGTAGTTCTGTGAGGGGAATAGGGGTCTCCTAACAACTCTTGGCCCAGGAAATGGTTTGAAGGCACATGAGGCCACCACTACCTTGCTCATGCTAAGCAGGTCTGGTTCTGGTTAGTGCCTGGATGGCAGACCACCTGGGAATCACATGGATGCCACCTTGAATTCCTCGATGAAAGAAAGGCAAGATATAAATGTAAGAAAATAAATTAATTAAATAAATAATAGTGCAGAAAGAACCGATGACTGCAATCCTGTACACACTTAGCTGGGAGTCTTCTAACAGCTCTTGGCATGCTTAACAAACTGCAGTTCCCAAAATTCTTTGGGGTAAACCATACTGTTATACTGTACCATCTGTTTTAATGTTTTGAACAAACTCATGCACAGCCTCAAAATAGTCCTTGGTCATTGCTGAGACTGGTATTTGTAATACAATAGCAGCCTTATTTAGGAATCCTTTGGGATCTGTGGAGAGACCATGGGGCTGCATACACAAATCCCTCCACTTTTCATCTTCCTGTGTCAAGCAAGAAGGCTTCAGAGGGAATTTTAAGTGTGTAGCTTAACATGGTTACACTCCTCCCTGTGAGCAGGACTACTGAATGATCAGATAGCAGCATAAGGAAGAAGAGACAATTCTGGGTCGTATCATTCCATTCATTTGCAAACAAAAGCATTAAGTATATGATAACATATAACAAAATACAATGTCAATGGCTGGGATTGAAATAATTACATTAGGTATACTCTAGGGTTTGGGCATGCCTAGTGGTATTTTTTTGTTCTTAAAATAGTTGAACCCTATCCCAGGTCAAAAGCTGCTTTTGAAAATCCCCTCACTTTCAAAAGCACATTTATCATTCTGCTTGATCCCAGGTCGAGGAGCTACAGGCAAGAATTCTCATATGTAGTCCATGCAATGCAATAATTCTTGCATGTGGCCCCCAGCTTTATACACACATGCAGGGGTCCTTGTAGGGGACAGAGCAGGACCCCCAACATTGCACCTGTACCAGACCTCATAACCCTCTGGGTGGCCCTGCAAAGCTGACTGGAGGTGGTGTGCCAAAGGCATTCCTCACTCTTGGTGCTGTTTATCCTAGGGCCAGCCCTGAGTACATATATTTATCCAAATGTTTAAGTATTTTGGCTATCAAACAGTCACTTTAGATTAATGTGAGTGGGCTCTACAATTTTATATCCTCATTTGTTAGCACTGTAATACATAGACAGGCACTCCTTGCCCAGGGCACAGTTTTTCCTACTGCTGGCCCTGAACTGATCACTCACACTGAGAGGTCTGGGGGTCTAGTTTCAAGAGGATTCCTCAAGATGGGCAGTGACAAATTTCTGTACAAGAAACTATACGTCTTGCTCAATAACCATAGATCCATTTCCTGATTTGTCCTGAAAGTATCAGGTTTCCCATTTCTATGTGAATTTTTTGTTGTTGTACATCATCTTATAATGAAGTTATCCAGTTCTGCAGGGGGAAAAGCAAAGCAACAAGCCAATGAAGTTCTTACTTGAGGCCCATTCTGTCTTCCACCTCAATCATACAGAGATCAGACAAACTATAATTCACAGCAGGCCTGCATGCCCGGCTCATGACTCCCCAAGAAATGTTTAGTCGAACAGATACAAAACCCATCCAAATTTACGTGGTTTAAACGGACCAAGACAATACTTTCTGTCTATGGAATAAGCATTGATTCTTTCCCCTCAAATACATCAAAGAGAGCAAAGCATCTCTTAAGGGAAAGAATCTACCTTTATTCCAGAAGATGGGATTTGTATTCTATAAATCATTCGAACTTCTCCCTGTGGTATTCATTGTTTAAAACAAGTTCCGGTATGGAACAATATTTCACCTTTTTAACTTCCGTCTCCTTGAGAAAATCGTTTACATCATTGCTCTTTCAAACTATGCGCACGGCCCTTCTTGAAGGGAGATATGCAAAAGTTCCTATTGACCAACGAGTCTGTCCCTGTTTCTCTGGGGCCATAGAAGATGTTGCACATTACCTCCTTAATTGCACCCTGTATAATGCTCCAAGACTCAATTTTCTCTCTTCTATTCTTATAACACTGTCAAATAGATCTACCCTGGAGCAAATTTGTATACTTCTTGCTGGGGTTGATATTTATCTAACCACTCAAGTAGCGAAATTTGCCCTGGCGGCAGGCAAAATCAGAGCTAGATTGCATAAAAATCCATCTTAAATTTTACCTACGTAGTTTTTAAATGATTTAATATTTATGGTTCTAATTTCTAGTTTGTTTTAACTCCGTTTGTCCAGTCTAATGTTATATATTAAGTACATCACTATTTTTGATATTGAATTTCGTTTATACGTAATTTTTTTTTTAATGTATATTGTGATGGCCAATGGCTATGAACAATAAAAGTACTACGACTACTAATTCGCAGCAGTTTTCTCATGACTGGATTAGACACAGGAGCTGCTGTAAAGTGGAGGAGGGCTTTGTATCCTAATGCTATGAGGCACGCTTTTGAATCCTTTTCTTGGATAGGGAGAAAATACATGCACACTATTTGCTCCTTGTAACCTTAATTCTGCCCAGATGTACAGCTGTTGATCACTACCACAGCTCCAGCCAGATGGAAACGTCATCTGGTTTTGATGTGCATGTCTGCATAATAAGATCAGACAGCAGTCTATACACCAGAGTAAGCCAATACTTTAAGACAGTAAACACTAGTAGATAATGAGGCTGCTACAGAAACACACATGCTAGGAATACAATACAAGAAAAGAAATACAAAAACTAGATTGCATAGATGTTAACTGAAACTGATGGCCTGGTCCTTCCTCCTTAGTTGGTGAAGCTGTTGTAACAGTTATCCTGAAGCCTGGATGTGCCCACAGCACACTTTCCTGAAGTAAACAGTAAGAAAGAACTGCCTGAATCCCAGATTTGTGCATAGGCAAAACAGTGTGGCATAGTGGTTAAGGTGTTGGACTACAACCTGGGAGACCAGGGTTCGAATCCCCACACAGCCATGAAGCTCACTGGGTGACCTTGGGCAGTCACTGCCTCTCAGCCTCATGAAAACCCTCTTCATAGGCTCGCCATAAGTCAGAATTGACTTGAAGGCAGGACATTCACATTTTTAAAACATTCCTGAACCAGAGATTCATTCCCAGAATGAAAATAGGAAATGGATCACAGCTTCTGGGAGATCCTAGATACACTAAAAAAACAGTATTTAGCCAGAAGAAAAAAGAACAGGCAGGGAGGGTGGATGAACCTGAACTGTGCTTTCTTTTATGCTGCGTTCATGATTTAGGGGTGGCATTGGAAGGAAAAAAGGTCCTTGTGCCTTTAATAGCTCAGCTGTATGTCAGGCAGAAATTTAAAAGGTTAAGCCTTTTCTAGTATGTAAATACAATTATGGGAAAATCTTCACCATAACGGTATTCTCCGTACGTTTGTGTTATGCCATGCCCCCACTGCAGCAATTTTGTGACTGGCACCCACAATAGTCTCTTTAAAACTTCTGGTCCAAAAAGATTGGTGACCCTGCTTTAACTAGTCAAAGAATGAATCCAGCTGCAATTATTTCTTTTGATGCTGAAAAAGTTTTTGAAAATATATTGGTAATCTATTTTTGGAGAAATTTGGATTTCCTCAAGAATAAGAATTCTATAACTCTGACCTAAATTGCAAGTAATGACAAATGGAGTCTTTTGAATTCATTTAGTCTAGAGAGGGGTACAAGGCAGGGCTGCCCTCCTTCCCCATTGATATTTGAGAATTAGATAGAACAGTGGGATTCATGGTTTTGTTCTTGAGCAAGTATAATATTAAATAGTTTAAAACAAAATTGTATTCACAAGTAGAGAGAGTCTGAAACATATATATTTCAAAAGAATTTTTATAAATGATCCAAAAGGAGTTTAAATTTAGCCCTGTACGCAGATGATTTGCTGACATTTATTAGTATTAGAATAAAATTAATTAGTATTTTGGAAGAATTTTGGGGGTATGCAATTTGTCAAAATCAGAGTTAACACCAGTGGGAAATTGTAAATCTCCCAATGACCACTCCCAACAGCTTCATATAGATGTTAACCAGCACTGGGGACAAGATGGTGGCACCCCACAGCCCAACTGCCAAAAGACAATCATCCAATGCTATTCTTTGAAACTGACACTGGAGATAAGGTTGGAACCACTGTAAAACAGGACCTGAAATACCTATCTCACCAAGCTGGCTCAGAAGGATACCATAATCAATGTATCAAAAGCCACAGAGAGATCAAATAAGAATAACAGGGTCACATTTCTCCTGTTCTTCTCCCAATAAAGGTCATCCATCAGGACGACCAAGGCTGATTTAGTCCCATTACCAGGCCTGAACTGAGATTGAAATGGATCAAGATAATCTGTTTCATCCAAGAATACAGTAGGGCTCCACTCATATGGCAGGTTATGTTCCAGGCCCCTCCCGAAAAGCAAAAATTGCCAGAAAGTGGGGCCCTACTGTATTCCAGCCGCTGTGCTCCAGCTCACAGTAATCAGCTATAGCACGTGATCAGCTGTATCGTGGGGAGCTTCAGCCACTGTGCTACAGCTGACAGCTATTAGCTGTAGCGTGCTACAGCTCATCAGCTGTAGTGCAGGGAGCTCCAACCGCCGCGCTACAGCTGACAACGATCAGCTGTAGTGCGAGGAGCTCCAGCTGTCGCACTACAGCTGACAGCTATCAGCTGTAGCATGAGAGCTCCCCGCACTACAGCTAATCACGTATTACAGCTGATGAGCTGTCAAGTCAAGTCAAGTTTATTGCTTAGGGCCATAGGCCACCGCAAAGTCATATATAGGGTACAAAGTATAAGATCCAAATAGAAAACGTAAAAATATAGAATACAGGTATGAAAAAATTTTGAATTAAAAAACACAGTACAAAAGAAACAGTTTAAAACTAAGGACAACGAATAAAATTACATCATACCCCCTTGGACACAAGGCCCAGGTCAGACCAGAGAGGATTTATCTGAAGACCTGACCTGTTTTTGAAACTTAATCCTGATTTTTGCCGCAGCAAAAGCAAAGTTAGCCACTTGCCTCGTAACAAAATTATCCGTGCTCGCTAAGAGAACACAAACTCGTTCCAGAATGGGCCTGTTCTCAAGAAGATGGATAATAGGAGTAAAAAATTTGGACAGCAGATCATTATAAAGGGGACACCTCAGCAAGTAATGAGTAATATCCTCTATCTGGACCCAGATTTTGCTGTTTTGGCCTTTGGTTCGGGGCGGAGCCGCGGCTCTTGGGTTGCTCTGACCCGTTGTGGAGTTCCATCTTTGGCGTGCTACGGCTGGAGTGTGTCGGGGGCCGCTGTTGCCGCGGCGTTGCTGCTCTGGCTGCTGCGGTTCTCGAGGAGTCGCTGCCCTCCGGGTGCTTCTCGAGTGCTTTTGGGCCGTTTGGGCCGTTTGTTTCTGGGCCCGTTGTTTGGTCTCCGGCGTGGCTCTGGCTGTTTCGGATTTACAACTGCTGCTGCCTTGGCTTTTATTGTTGCTGCCGCTGCTCTCCGGGTCTTCTGGACTGCCTGTTGGTCGGTGTTCGGCTTTGTCGTCGGTCGCCGGCTGCGACACGCCTGTGAGTCCTGGATCGATGCTGCTAGGTTCCGCTGCTTCTGCCTGCTGCTCTGTCGCTGGATCGATGCTGCTGGGTTCCGCTGCTTCTGCCTGCTGCTCTGTCGCTGTTTCATCGTGGCTTTCTGCCTGCTTGCCGCCACTCCATTCAAGTTCGCTGCTTGGGGCGTGTCTTGTCCTCTGGCTTGCTTACTTGCTGTTTACTGGGTCGCGGGCAGATATTTTACAACTTTATTTGATGACATTACTTATGGATGAAGCTTGATGCGGAGGAGAATTTTAACGTCGGCTGCTATTGCTGCTGTTTGGGTGCATTTTAATTGTCTGTTTGTTTTGTCTGTTGTGTGTATGAATGAGATTGTGTGGACGTGTTTGTGTATATTTATGTGTATTTTTATGCGTTGTTGTGTGAATGTGTTTGTTTGTATTTAAATATTTTTAAAATGTGCCTGGGAGAGCATGCTTTGTATTTAACGGGGGGGGGCTTCTGGGGGCCCCAATTAGCGTAGTGATGGGTAATGGGAGGTATAGCGTTAGGAGGAGAACGTGCCAGGTAAGGGGAACTCGCCCCAGACAAGTTGTGTCTGTGCCTTGTTCCGGTTCTCCTCAAGACCACAGAACTGCTGATTGTTCTATCAGCCAGCCCTTAGATCTCCAGGTGCTGCTTTTGAATGCCAGGTCGGTATATAATAAAACCTCCCTTGTCCATGATTTAATTGTGGATGAGGGTGCCGACCTGGCATGTATAACCGAGACCTGGGTGGGTGAGCAGGGAGGAGTTGCCCTCTCTCAGCTTTGCCCACCTGGGTATACGGTGCAGCACTATGGCAGATCTGAGGGCCGGGGAGGCGGGGTCGCTGTGGTCTATAGGAGTATTTTCTCTCTCACCAGGCATCCTGTCCAGATGACGACTGGTCTAGAGTGCCTCCACCTTGTACTGGGCCAAGGAGACAGACTGGGAATCTTGTTGGTGTACCGCCCACCTTGCTGCCCAACAGCTTCCCTAGCTGAGCTGACAGAGATAGTCTCGGAGGTGTTGTTGAGGTCCCCCAAACTTGTGGTGTTGGGGGATATCAACGTTCATGCCGAGACTGTCTTGTCTGGAGCGGCTCAGAACTTCATGGCATTTTAAGCGTTTATGTTATAATTTTATATTTTTCTTTTTTCTTTTGTTGCTGCTTGTGTTTATTGTTTGTTGTCTGATTTTATTGTTGATATTTTGTATTTTAACCTTTTTGTACACCGCCCAGAGAGCCACTCGCTATGGGCGGTCTATAAATGAAACAAACAAACAAATAAATAAATAAATAATATCTCACCCAAATTGCATATACAGTACCGAAGATGGATCGGTATATTTGCATAACTTCCTTCAAGAAGTGCAGAGGACATTGTTTGAAAGCGGATAGCTGTAAACGCTCTTCTCAAACAAGGAACTTCTAAGAAGGAGAAATAGGGCTCCATATTAAAGGTGGTTTTAAACATAGGGAACCAGCAGGAAAAGGATGACTGGGTGGAAGCATACAAATCCCATCGTTTGGCATAAAAAAGTATTCTATCCCTCAGTATCCTTTTAGCTCGTGGGGTTACAAAAGAGGGAGGGGACTCGATGCTTATCCCATAAAAGGCAAGGATTGATTTAATTCTAATTAACCAGGTAGATTGCAACGGGTTTTGTAGTTGCTCATGGAGGCATTTTTTAGGCAGCCGAGAAGGATCCATGGCAGTTAATCTTAGCCAAAAGGAGGCAAGAGCTACATGAGCCAGGGCTACTAAGGAATATAAGCCAGTCTCAATCCTCAAGAAGGAAATTGGCGTTCCACGAGGGACTGCCAACATCCTTCGAAGAAAAGCATTTTGGACTTTCTTGAGACAAAGAGGCTTTGAGTAACCCCAGATCTCAGCACCATAGAGTAGCATAGGAATAATTTTCCTTTGGAACACCTCCAGGGCAGGTGGCACCAAGCTGCCTCCCTTAAATTTTAAAAAATGCAACAGCGAATGAATGGAATTGGTGGCTTTTAGTTTAGCTGCTGCAACATGCAAATTCCACGAAAGGGTGGAAGTAAAGGTAAGGCCCAGATAGGTAAAATAGTGCTGTTGATGAATAAGTCTACCATTTAGTTTCCATAGATGGAGTTTAGGTTGTCGACCAAAAACTACAACTACCGTCTTAGAGTAATTGATTGTTAAGTGCTCCTTCATGCAATAGGAACCCAGGGTTCTTAAAAGTCTCCTCATGCCTATTTGTGTGAGGGAAACTAAGGCAAGGTCATCCACGTATAGCAGTACCGAAATCTTTGAATCCAATATCTCCTCTCCCCCTCTTGCCTGCTCCCATCCCAGTCCTCCCCTCTGTGTTTCCTCCCCTTCCTCCTCCTCCCCCCTTCCCCATCCTCTGTGGTCAGTTTCACCTATCCTAAGCATGATTGCAGGGGAGTAAATCCCACTGATCTCAATAAGCATGCAAATGATCAATCCATTCTCAGCAAACTTGCACAGGATCCCATTTCTTACCTCCCGCATTAAAAAGCAGAGAGATTCACTAATAGGCAAGAAACCTTGCGGTTTAAGAACATACCTATAGCCCACAGATATTTCTATCAAACTTTAAAAAGCAGGGAAATTGGGCAGCTATAGTGACTGTACCAGGGGAGCAAGAGTTCCGACCTCCTCTCTGAGATATTGTACTGCCCTACAAATCTGTCAAAATGCAACCACAATTTGGGTTGGTCTTTCACAGTCCAATCCACTTCCTGTGTAGCTTGGAAGAATTTGGTAACATTTGGGGGAGGCCCATCTTCCTCACATTGCCCATCTTTGTTTTTGATGGTAGCGAGCAGTGTGAGTTTGTTTCCACAGCTGAAGTGGGAAATTTTTCTCCTACAGACCTAGTGGGATAGTAAATGGATTTTTTATTTAAGAAGAATGCCATACAATTGCCAGTCTTCTTAATTGCGGCTAAATGTACAGCTTAATGGAAAGAAGGAACTACGTGGGCTTATAATTGGCTTTGTCCTTTGTATCTCTGCCTTCTTTCACACTGTGCTAAAATCCCTGACTTTGGGCCTAGTGGTGAATCTGACTTTAAAGTTCTGGAAATATACTCAGGGTCTTTTCCAGCCACTGTTATGACTTGAGAGACCCTGGAAAACAAAAACAAGCTGATCTTCTTAGCATCTTCAGAAACTGGCTGATAGTGACTGGAAACTGGATGATCTCTCAGACTGACAGGGAGAGTTTACTGCTTCTAAAGAAGACCACAATACCTAAGCTGTTGCTGAGAGTAGAACTGTTAGGCAACAAAGATTTTATAAAGCCTGACATCTGAAGGAAAACAAAGCATTCTTGGTATGTATCTTTTGGAAATATTTTATGGAAACGGAGATAGTTATTATAAACTTACTATTGTTAATCCCTCCCAGCAACATTGAGTAGCAGCCCTACCCTGCCAACAATACTTGGACTTGTTGAGATATTGTGCTGCTCTGAGAGACCAGCTTGACCAAAGGTGAAAAGTTAGCAGCTTTATCCTTTCAATTCCAAAGCTACAGGTATCACAAACCATGTGTGAAGTTAGCAGGATGCTAGAGGGGTGGGCCAGAGAGGTCCCTTGGAAGAGGAAGAGGAGGCTACCACTTTCACTGTTAATCCTATGCTTGCGTTTGAAGAGTCTTCCCCAATGTCTGTTCTTCATCAAGTGAAGAAATGCACTTTTGAGCTACTTTTATTTTATGGGGAGCTAGTGTCCAGGTCAAGATGGAATATTCTGGGGAAGGCACATACTCCAGATGATTTTTCCTGGGACCCCAAACAAGCTCCCATATCCATTTCAGAAATTCAGACAGACCATTTGAAGATGACCCAGTGGATAAAGGATTAGCAGATCGCGCTGCTAGCAGCCAATCATACCCAGTGGTGACTTTACTGGAATACTTATTCCATCCCCCCCCCCCAGGGCTGGAAGGTCCACTGTTCATTCATATAGGCAGGATGCATCTGTCAGTTTCAACTCGCATGGGTGTTCAGGAAAGTATTGGCAATGACCAGGCTGCCCCCTGGGGAATTTGCAACCCACTCTTTTTAGACTGGGCTTGCAATGGCAGCTCTGCTTGCTATGGATACACAAACATCTAGGGTTTACAAGGACTGCATAAGAATTACAAAAACAGAGGACAGACAGCAGTAAAAAAAACAGGCACAGTGGCAGATGGGAGTAGGAAATACATCCACAACAAGCAATCGCTATTTCAGCTTCTCACTCTTTGAATGGATGGATCTTTGGCCATATTCTTGTCCACTGAGCAGAGAGATATGCAGTTATAAGTGGTCTTGGTGACAAACTGAGAATGTCATCTCACAAACATGAGGTGGTTTGGTAAGAGGCATGCATGGGATGCCCCTATGCCTTGCCTGTTGGAGCAAGCCGAAGAAGAAGTATCATCCCTAGTGGAAGAGTGATGGATAGCAGAGGAGTGAAATGTCTAACTCTAACGGAGTTAGAGTGAGTGGCAGATAGTGTTTTCCGTTAGGAAATTACAGAGTGGATAGTGTGGTTGTGAGAGAGGCTGAGAAGGATATGAGAGGAGGTAGATGTTAAAAGTATATACTTAAAAGAGTGGACAGCAATTATGGAACTTAAAGATTGTTATGTTAGGTCAGGAAATTAGAACTCTGAACAGAATGACTATTAGTTCTGGATATTATGTTCCATAATTAAATCTATGTTTATGGATTAGCTCTCTGTATTCTGGATTGCATGATAAATGTATTTCATTCCATGTATTTGGTGTAGTTGTTCTGGGGAACAGCTGCAGCACTGGGGGACCGGAGAAGACTAACCCTTGGAGTGAGTACTTGAACATCTGGGGGCTTTGCTTGCTCCCCTGGTTGCTGTCTCTTGACAGCTGAGGGCCATGGTAACTGCTGTAAGGACTAGGACTTCCTGCCAGAGTCCAAAGAGAGGCTACATTCATTTTTTCAGCCTTTTGAATCAACTTCTGGCTGTATTCAGGGGGCATAAAAGCTTGGCAGCCCTGGACAGAATGGCAGATGCTGGTGGGGTTGCCCCTGAAGGGGGGACATCAAAGAAGTTCATCCCAAGGTTGAGGGAACTACCCTCCCCCTTCAATTTTCTTCTTTCCCAATCTAGAGGAAGCTGGATAGCGGGGAGAGCCTAAGGCACGTGTATGGTTCCTGTGCACGGTGAGAGCCTGTGCAATGAGCTGTATGATAGGAGAAAGTTGCCTGATGCCTTCAGAGTGAGAGTCTATATTTGCAGAAGGCTGGCCATCCTTGGGTGTGAAATGGGTGGTGGGAGTAGATGTGCCCCAGTGTGACAGGAATGAGGTGGGTCTTGTGTACATCCAGTAATGCTGTTGCCAATTCTATCAGATGACTACTGGGATAACTGGTTGTGGTAGATTTTGTTAGTGAGCTTTTGTTTGTATTATGAGTTTAGGAGGAATCTCGGGAAGGAGGATCATGAGTGATGGCCATGACAATTTCAGCGATCATGGATAGACAACATCAGCACAGGATGCAGGAACAAGTGAGGAGGAAGAGTTGTGGTCTATAGAGCTTCCATATCCATCAACAGGAAACCACTCTGTCTTGGCGCTGTGAGGGCCTGCACCTGGTGTTGGGCCGAGGAGACAGTAAATTAAGATTGTTGCTAGTATACCATCCACTCTGCTGTCCAGCATCATCTCTGACTCAACTGGCAGAGGCAGTCTCAGGTGTGGTGCTAAAGGAGCTGAGAATGATAGTCCTGAGTAATTTTAATATCCATGCTGAGCTGCCTCTATTGTTTTGGCTCAGGACTTCAGAGCCTCCATTACAAACATGGGGCTGGCACAAGTTCTCACTGATCTGACACAGGAAAGGGACCCTTGATTTGTTTTTTTCTCTAGATGGAGGAAGGGGTGGTCTAGAGATAAGAGGTGGATTATTCAGATCACTTAGTGAAGTTTGGACCTATGGTTCCAATCCTCTCCTGCAGGTGTGGTGGGCAGATTAAGTTGGCCTGTCCCTGGAGGCTAATGGAATCCAGTGGATTCCTGAATGCCGTAGGGGAGTTTTCAGTAGATAGAGCAGCTGACTCTGTTGAAGCCCTTGTCACACTGTGAAACAACAAGGTGCATCAGGCTCTTGACACAGTTCTCCCCTTAGCCATGGCGCTATCCAGATTCCTTCTATGTCAGACATCGCGTTCATCTAGGGTTGAAACAGCAGTAACCTGGATTGATGGCTAAGGTAGGGGAAATCCCACCCAAGAATTCCTTAGGACTAAGGATGTATGAGGAAAGCATGGGAGCTCCACAGTGGAAAAACTGCATATTATATCTATTCTTCTGTTTATTTCCTTCTGACTTGGTGAGATAGGTATTAGTGACACTGTTTTACAGTGGTTCTGATCCAATCTCTGGGGCTGGTTTCAGGGAACAGCATTGGATCATTGTCCTTTGGCCCCCTGGCAGTTGTGCAGTGGGGGGCCTCAGGGTACCATCTTGTTCCAAATGCTCTTTAACATTTACAGGAACACGACACCTAGTGAGTTCATGCTTGACAATTCTTGGCTCAGAGCTGACATTGCCAGCTCCTTACAGTATTCTGCAAGATCTAAATCTAGGAATCGTAATTAAATTAGCCGCGGAAGACCATTATTTCCTTCCCAATTTTTGCTACAAAAAGATCAAGCTACAAAGATTTGCTACAAAAAGAACACTCATACATAGGCGTACTACAATGTGCCACAATTTGTCAAATACTGTTGCTCTTCTAAATTAATGACTGCAGATTTACCACACAAGGCACATCATATACTAAAAAAGCTATGCATAAGTTGTGTTATATGATTTCATGTCAAGTTTTGAACTCCATAGTCTTGATTCATTTTTTGGTAATAGTTTTTCTGACTATATAATATTTCTGTAGGCATCACACTACCTGTGAATACTTCTGTGCAGGCGAGGAAGGCAAGGAGAGGCTGCAAAGGTGCGGCAAGGAGGAGGGGCAATAATGACGAGAGGGGCAGGCAATTTATTTATTTAATTAATTAATTTCATTTATAAACCGCCCATAGCCAATGGCTCCCTGGGCGGTGTACAACATACAATAATACAATAAATGAGCAAGGCCAACTCAGGGCCAGGTGGGCAGGCAGGTTAGCGAGGGAGCAGCAGCAGCAAGGCCATAAGGTAAGTAGGAAGTGGGGGGGGTTGAAGACCTGCAAGGGAAGATTTGGAGACCTGCAGAGGGGGAAGGAGGAAGTTTGGAGACTTTTGGAGAGGGAGTGAAAGGCTTGGAGACCCACAGATGGGGAGGGGGAGGTCTGGAGACCCTCTAATGGGCAGGGGGAGAGTTTCAGCTACCCGTTTGCATGTAGGGGGCCTCTGGCAACCCGCATGTGGTGGGGTGGGATTGGTGCAGGACAGCTAGGGGCACCTGGCAGAGGCAGTGGGGGGAGTGGTAGGCATGACAGAGAGGAGGGATAGATAGCTAGGGGGTGCCTGACAGAGGGGATGGATGAAGGAGTTTGGGGTGTTGTAAAGTGGGGTACAGGTGGGGTTGGCAAACAAAGTGAGCAGGGGCAGCAGTCCCTAGTCTATAATGTTTATGGTTAATGTGATTTTGTAAGTGATAAAAAAAGACTCCATCAATGCTAATATCCCCATCAAAGGTTGTGTTGCTCTGAAAACGTGTTTTTTCTTTTCAGATTTGCAGGACTTTTTATGTAACAATACTCACTGGTACGGAGTACCGTCACCACTTTTTGCAGCTCATAGGACTTTTATCAGCATATGAGTACAAGCACTAGATTTTATAAAAAAACAACCAAACACTGTAGAATTGTATCATTGGATAAAAGGCAAACTGCCTGAGGGTAATGGAACAAGCAAATAGCAGCATAAAAAGCTAAATTCTAGTACAAGTCTAGGACATGTAGAGATACAGCAAAATAGAAGCTAACTGATGATGGATAATAAAATCAAATAGGAAGCGGCATTTTGTAAAAGCCAGAAACACTTTGTTACACTAGGCACAAAGTATTCATATAAAGTAAAAAAATAACAAAATTTACTGCAATATTCTAAAAGTATTGGTAAATTTATATTTGTAGTGTTATAGTACTTAGTAAATTACATAAGTCCCCCCCCCCCCAGCAACAGAGAGCAATTATAATGACTCTGGTTTCTGGGTATGAGCTCCAAGAAACTGTTTATCAAAATGAAATCTAGGAGGCATACCAGTCCTGAAATGAAAGGAATAGATTGATGCCAATAAGCAACCTGAGATGGTGCCCAATTTAAAATCATGACAAAGTGAAAGCAACATTGTCAAGATGTTTTAAAGGCGGGCAGAAATTAGCAGCCTTGTAAATCTAAGCCAAGATCTCCCCTTATCAACTCTTCAGGAAAAAAGGTTCTATCTACTTGCATATATCTTAGAAGAAACATCTATAGAACTGTTACATATGAGAGATTTGGCAGAATGCTATGTTATATTCACTAATAGGCAAAAAACCTTGCGGTTTAAGAATGTACCTATAGCCCACAGATATTTCTACCAAACTTTAAAAAGCAGGGAAATTGGGCAGCTATAGTGAATGCACCAGGGGAGCAGGAGACCTAACCTCCTCTCTGATATATTGTACTGCCCTACAAAGTTGTCAAAATGCAAACACAATTTGGGTTGGTCTTTCACAGTCCAATCCACTTCCTGTGTAGCTTGGAAGAATTTGGTAACATGTGCCTCTGAGCATATGGTGAGTGGTGGCAACACCTGCCATCTCCAAAGATGGAGAATTATATTTTTGTATGTTTGTTGGTGTTCTTCTTACTTTGCTTCTTTCCTGTGTTACTAATGTTTCTACAGAGAATCTAAACTAGAAAATTTTATTTCCCTCATTATTCATCCTAGAAATCTGTGTCAAATTTATTTTCATTAATTTCAAAGCCTTTTTATTGGTCAATGCCATATGATGGTGAAGATAGCCTTTTTTGTTTCAAACTGGAGGTTGTAGTGTATTTCTATTTTGGGTGCATTAACAGTTGGACCTGAAACTGCAGTTTGATGTAAAATCAGACTGATTACAATATGCTGCTACATTAGCAATGACTCTACTTGTTGGAAAAAAGAGGATGCATGTTTTCAGCCTGTTATGTTTAAACCACTTTATTTAAGGCAAGGTGTTCATGATCAATTAAAAACATAGAGCACATCTAGAATTTTGCTAGAATATATTTCACCTTCCACTGTTTTATCTTGTGCAAATTGAGACACTTCTGAGGTCCACTGGAGACTATTTTGCAGAAGTCAGTGCTATATATAACACTATTATGTTTGGAGTTTTTTTAGTATAAATTTTGCAAAGTGTTGCTGTACTTCACATATTCATAGAAACAAAAGCAAAAAAAAATGGTTTCCTATAGAAAACTTCACTAAAATTGCAAAGGAAATCAGACATATTTAAAGTGACCATCTGAACTATATCAACTGTCTTAATAATGTTGCTTCCTCCCGGCTAAAACAAGATCAGCACAGGACATATCTTCTTTCTATTATTTGGGCTGATTGCAGCTGTTGCCACCACTCACCATATGCTCAGAGGCACATGTTACCAAATTCTTCCAAGCGACACAGCAAGTGCATTGAACTGTGAAAGACCAACCTAAATGGTGTTTGCATTTTGACAACTTTGTAGGGCAGTCCAATATCTCAGACAGAAATTCAGGTCTCCTGCTCCCCTGGTGCATTCACTATAGCTGCCCAATTTCCTTGCTTTTTAAAGTTTGGTAGAAATATCTGTGGGCTATATGTACATTCTTAAACTGCAAGGTTTTTTGCCTATTAGTGAATTTCCCTGCTTTTTAATCCGGGAGGTAAGAAACCTTTTGTTGCAAGAGAAAATATTCCCTTTGGGATCTTTTTCTAGGTACTGCAAATAACAGCCATTCGACAGGGAGTAAAGTAGCAGCAGTTTATTAGTTCAGAACTAAGACCCCAGTTGCAAAACAGACTGAAGCCCCGAAGATAAGAAGCCAGTCACTTTTATACATTTTACATTATAGATTTTGCATAGATAAGAACTTAGCACTTTGCTAACCACACAAGCTATATGATACAAACAAGCATGGCAAATATACTCTGCATAACCACAGAGGCACATTGTCTAGGACAAAGCAGGCTACTGGAACAAAGTTTGTGGTTAATAACAGGATGCTGTATAAAATAAGCTGAAAGAACAGGATGTGGTGCTCTGCTGCTCCTGAAGTCACTGGGCAGATTTAACTGTGTTTACGCGTCTTGCTCACCTGGAGCCTATGTCTGTCAATCACATGGTCTCAGAAATATGGGGTAACTTTGGCTCTTATCACACTTTGGAACAGCGTTTTTGTGTGTTCTGTAAAACTGCTACAGAGGACATTGTTCACTATGTTACTCTGTGCCCCCTATACAAAGATCCTTATGAAAAATACCTGTTTGAGTTTAGCTGTAGAACTTTGTTACACTGAGTTTGTGTTTTTTTTTGTTATCGGATTAAGGAAAATTATGTCTCAGTTCATATTTCTTTATTTGCATTGGGAGCCAGGAAATTAAGAGCCAAATTTGTGGCTCAACTCTGAATGTTCCTTTATGTTTTGTTATGGCTTGTAGCTAAAAAAATAAATTATTATCTACCCACAACAGGCTGAACAACTGAATGTCCTTCATCTAGATATTGTATCAGGCTATGCCAAGGTGTTGACTCATTCCAGCAATCGATATCAGGAAATACCTGGTTTCACTTTTCTTCTAGCTCAGCTATATCAGTTTGCAATTCAGGCTTCTCTTTTGCAAACACTTAAAGCTATAAGCACTTAAAGCAATCTTATAATAATCAGACAAAATTAAAAAGCCCACCTGAATAATTAAACATTGCCATTGATCACTATTTCTCCCATTTTTGTGACTTTTTTTGAGATATATATGTTTTCCTGTGGCGCATAAGTCTGCTGTCATATATACTGTGCACAACACACACACACACACACATCTAACAAAGTGTGCTTTATACCTTCTACAAAATCATTAATTCCAAAATTCCAACACTGGTTGTGACTGACCATGAACGAACATTTTGGGTCTTGGTGAATGAAAATGAAATGGACTGCATTGAAGGCGATCCCGACTTATGGCGACCCTATGAACAGGGTGTTCATGGTAAGCGGTATTCAGAGGGGGTTTACCATTACCTTCCTCTGAGGCTGAGAGGCAGTGACTGGCCCAAGGCCACCCAGTGAGCTGTGTGGGGATTCGAACCCTGGTCTCCCAGGTCGTAGTCCAGCACCTTAACCACTACGCCACACTGGCTCTCAATGAATCTCAATGAAAACATTGACACTGTCTGTGGCAACAATGGAAAAAAGGCAAATTCTGTGCTAGGGATCAATAGAAAAGGGATTGAAAACAAACTGCCAATATCGTAATGCTTTTATACAAAGCTGTGGTATGTCCACACTTGAAATACTGTATATTGCTCTGGCCACAGCATCTGCCAAAGGATACTGTAGTGCAATGAACCATATTCTGTTTTGTGTTTGGAGGGGAAGCAGGAGAAAATTGCTTGAAGTATAGGCAAGAGGGAACAGTTGAAGGGAGCATGAAATGACAGTGATGGTGGGAATTTTGCCAGTTGACAGTTGGGAGATGGAGGGTAGAAGGTAAAGGGAATCAAGGTTTGTTGTAACGACCATCCAGAAAAGCAGAGGTCATGACATTAAGCCTTAATTCTGTAAAGGCAATTTTGTGTGGGACTAAGGTAATTCACGCTAAATTGTTAGCTTTCTGATGGTCTGCCTTAGCACATGGATACAACTTAGAACATCTCAAAGAATAGTTACCATGTTAGTCAGAGAAACATTCTCATACACAAGAAGCTTTAACTTTTGATTTAGACATTGAGTGAACCTTAGATCAACTCGTTGTCAAGTTCTCTAGAAAGTGTATGTAAAGCAGCAATTCACTTATTAGATTTTAAGGGTGAACTATAAGCTATGAAGAAGACAAAACTGACCTTCTGTTATGAACATTTAAGAGCTGGATTTGTATTCTGGCCTGGCCAGCCTACTTCTGCACAAACATGTGCAGCAGGAATATTCAATACTTTCTTTAAAAAGGTATTTTGAACCTTCTCAAACTCATGGACTAATGATTGACTGAAACCCCAAAGCTCTGCATTGCATAACATGAAGGGAACAACCTTGGCCATAAGAACTGTCTGGCCGGTGGAAAAATACTGAGAATATTAGCAGCTGACATTAAGAACTGATATATTAGAATAATTCTTAACAGAATGAGATAATCACAGACGGTCATGAGAAATGAGGAAGTATTGGGTCTTGAAACGTGCTGGGGCCAGTAAGATCTCTGCTTGCGTGTAGTTCTTAGACATGATCTAAGAATTGTGGGTTTTGATCAGGATATTGGGTGATTAGATGGAAGTCTAGCTGGCCAGCACGTGAAAAGTGGAAAGTAAAGCCAGTTTCATACCCTCTGCAGAATAAACAAGTAAAAAGCACTGGTACAGATCCCACTTCTAACATCTCTCCACTGCAAACACTGCCCACGTATTCCTACTCTCTGCTCTTTGTTCTTTAAAAAGTTATTGATCCATGAAAGAACCTAAGCTTACTCTGGAATCTTTGGTGAGCTTTGTCAAAAGCTTTTTGAAAGTCAAACACAATGCCTACTAGATCACCACATGCTCATTAACACTCTCAAGGAACTCTAAAAGATTAGTGAGACAGGAGTTATCTTCACAAAAATTGTAATTAATCTTCTGCAGCAAGACTTGTATTTCCATACGCCTGATAATTTTATCTTTAATTATGCATTCCACCAATTTATCCAGAAAAGACATTAAGTTAATTGGCCTGTAATTACCTGGATCCCTGTTTAAAAATTGCTGGTTGAGGCTGATCTTAGGGACAAGTTACATATTTTTGTTAGAGCAACAATTTCAGATTTAAGAATTTTTGGGATGGATACCATCTAGATTCAGTTATGTTTATTTTTTTAATTTGTTGACAAGGCTTTTCAACACTATTGGCCTCAGTTTTTCAGACTTCCATCCTAAAAATGTGAGTTCAGGCATGCGTATTTGCCTTAATTCTTCTTCACTGAAGAAACATAAAAAGAATTCATCAATCTTCTCTACAATCTTCTTAGCCTCCTTTAGCATATCTTTAACTACCTTGTTATCAGAAGTGACTCTCCAGATGGTTAGCACCATGCCAATCTCCCTGCCACTTCCTTCATCTCCCTCCTGATAAGTAACAGTAACCTACCTGTAGCAGGTAGCAGTTCCGGCTCATCTGGCAAGACACTTCTGCTTACTGGCCAACCATCTGCCTAGTCAATTTACTGCTTCTGATGTATTTAAATTATATTTCTTCTTGGACTTAAATGTTTTTAGTGGTACGTGACTAAATTTATTTATTTATTTATGTGTTGTATTTGTGTTTCTCATTTGGGCATCTTCCATTTTCTGAAAGAAGTCTGCTTGTCTTTAATAGCTTCCTTAGTTCTGCTTGCTAACCAAGGTACTTCACATTACCTCTCTTGAACTGCAGGATACATTTTAGCTTATCTTGTTTTTGTGGTTTTGAACAACCCCAAAGCTTTCTGGAGATAATTGCCAGCTTTCCTTTCAATGTTTTAGTGTTACATTCACTACTTTCCAGTCCTCAGGTATTGAGGCTGATCTTAGGCACAAGTTACATATTTTTAAATATGTTCATTGCATCTCAAATCGTGCCCATTGCAGGCTCATTCCACCCATTCCCATTTGGAGAATCAGATACATTTTCATCCTTATCCTCTCCTGGTAACTCATCTTGAACCAGATGCTCCCCAGCTCCTGTCACTTTTCCCTTAGGGGTTAGTTTAAAAGCTGCTCTGCCACTTTTTTGAGATTAAGCACCAACAACTTGGTTCTATTTTGGTTCAAGTGGAGTCTGTCTCCTTTGTACATGCATACCTTCTCCCAAAATCTTATGTCTAACAAATCCAAGCCCCTGTCCCCAACACCACTGTCTCATCTATACAGTGGGATCTGTCAGCTCCACCTGTTCAGCTAGCCCTGCACATGGAACAGGTAATATTTCAGAATACATTCCAGGAAAATTCTAGATTTCAACTTTGAACCTAAATTTTGCATCCAGGACCACATGACTATATTTCTCTACATAACTAGTGCCAACATGCACTACAACCACTGAGTCCTCCCTAGCACTAGCAGCCTAGCCAGACAAAGTGTGATAATTGGACCAGCATGTAAAAGTAATTTTATCTCCAATCAAACATGCCGAATGACTGTTAATTAGTTGCAGATGAAAAGGCTACAGCCCAATCATTTGGGAAAGAAAAGAGTGAAAAGGGATGATATTGTTGTTGCAGAAATTCATCAACCACAGTTTAGCTTCCAGCTGCTAAAGAATGGGTCAGTATCAAGTGGCCACCAAAATTGAGGTTAGAACCTCAATGAAAAATAATACAGATGGAAGCTGGACTCTGCTCCTCATCTTGAAATTTAGCTGGTTGGAGGAATAATCTAGAGGATGATGAGTTTCTAGGCTATATAAATAATTTTCATATATTGTTGTTTCAAGAAACTCTGGCTGCCTGGATATGCGGCCTACTCAGTCCCAGCATCCTTCTGCTGCAAAGGTGGCACACCAAGTGGGGTTTTTTTTGGCAATATTAATCTCCATCTCCATTCATGTTTCAGTTTCCCAGCTCAAAGTGGTAGACTCTCTTACCATAACATATTAACATATTCTTAATATTTATATCCTTCCTAGGAATTCTTCATCATCCAGCTTGCTGGAATAAGGTAGAAAATTATTTATATGAGCTTGAGGATGAAATTCCTGCAGTCCTACTAGTGATGGCTGATGATTTTAATACATATTTAGGACCAAACAACCAGGCCATTGCCAATGCTCTAGGAAGCCCTATGAATCTATGGGAAGGTCTGGGAACCCAAAAATCTAAGGATATGAAGATTAACAATTCTGGTCTTAGTTTTTTTGTACTAGCAATCAAACTGAGTTTAATACTAATTAATGGCTTTCAATTTGTTAATTCACAAGAAGAATTTACTTATATAAGTAATCTTGGTGTAAGAACTGTGGATTATGTGAGGATTTCTTGTTCATTTAGTTCAGCAATACTATTCTCAATTGATTCTGTAGTTGGTAGTGATCACCAACCACTTAAATTTTATCTTCAGTGGTCTAATAATGCCACTGTAAATCAGTGTGCACATTTGGACTTTGAGCAAGCATTACTGACAACAGATAGAATGATTAAATGGAATCCTTTGTTGCAACTTGATTTGGAGCAGAAACATTATTCAGAGGAATTTTTAAAATTAAGAAATGATCTAGCTTATGTGTCTGATATTGATTCAGTGATACAATTATATGCACAATTATTAGAGTGCCTCAGACCTCTTTTCTGAAAAAAGAATGATCAAACTAGAAGGGGTAATACCTGGTTTGATGAAGATTGTAGGAAACTGAAAAGGCAGATGTTAAAAGTGATGAGGTTCCACTGTATTAGTAGATCCACTATGATCCCCTCTGAATGCTATGAAATGCACAGAAAATTTTAATTATTGAGAAGAAAATAAATTACTATGAGGAACAATGGAGAGAATTGCTTTTGCTCTTTTGCAAAAGAACCTGGGGAAATTCTAGAACATACTTTCTAGACTAGAAAAAAGATTGGCACCAGTCCTGGATGGTCATATTGTCAAGACCAAATGGAAAAGCCATTTTAGGAAAGTATTTAACGACCCCATTCCTCCAAGTTTTCTTCTCATGGTCAATACTGAGTACAATTGTGTGAATCACTGGGAAGAAATCTCAGTCAATAGAGATAAATTGTTAATTTTAAGATTAAAAAATGGAAAACTGCCTGGAGAAGATGATGGGTCTTCCTCCTGACCTCTTTACTACATTTCCTGACTGGTGGGCACCAATATTTGCATTGTTATTGCATCTCAGGCATTGCTCCCCCTTAGCTGGTCTTCGTCATTGTGGTTCTGATATATGAAAGGGGACTAGGGACGACTCAGCAAATTATAGGTCAGTTTATTAGATGTGGCTAGGAAGATGTACGCTAACTTTCTTCTTGAGAAACTGGAGGACTGGGTGGAGGATCATACTCTGCTTGCTCCAGAACCAACTGGGTTCAGGTTGGTCAACCCTTGATAAATGTTTTATTCTGAAACATGTTATTGATGATAATAACAATAATAATAAATTTAATTTCTGTGTCGCCTATCTGGCCAATGGCCACTCTAGGCGACGTACAAAATCATTACAATACAATTAATAAAATACAGTGATACAATATAAAACAGTGTAAAATCAATAAATCTGCAACAACAGTATTAAAAGAGGGCAGGAGGCATTACAGTTATAGCAGTTAACCCTCCCCAGAAACCCCGAAGGCCTGTTGAAAGAGCCAGGTCTTTAAGGCTTTCCGAAATACATTTAGGGAAGAGGCGTGCCGGAGATCTTGTGGGAGGGAGTTCCAAAGAGTGGGGGCTGCCACTGAGAATGCCCTCTCTCTAGTACCCGCCAATCTGGCTGTTTTTGTTGGCGGGATTGAGAGAAGGCCCTGTGTGGCCGATCTTGTCGGGCGGCATAATTGGTGGCGTTGAAGGCGCTCCGTGAGATAAACTGGGCCGAAACCGTGTAGGGATTTAAAGGTCAATACCAACACCTTGAATTGGGCTCGGAAAACAACTGGAAGCCAGTGTAGATCGAACAACACTGGTGTGATGTGATCCCGGTGGTGACTATTCGTAAGTAATCGAGCCGCCGCATTTCGTATAAGTTGTAATTTCTGAACCATTTTCAAGGGTAACCCCACGTAGAGCGCATTACAGTAGTCCAAACGAGAGGTGACCAGGGCGTGTACCACTTGTGGGAGCTGGTGATCAGGAAGGTAGGGTTGCAGCCTTCGTATGAGGTGTAGTTGATACCAGGCTGCCCGGCTCACTGCCGAAATCTGAGCCTCCATGGACAGCCTGGAATCAAGCACAACCCCAAGGCTGCGGACCTGGTCCTTCAGGGGTAGACTCACCCCATTGAACTTCAGGTCAATATCGCCCAACCTTCCTTTGTCCCCCACAAGTAGTACCTCGGTCTTATCAGGATTCAGCTTCAGCTTGTTCCTTCCCATCCATCCACTCACAGATTCCAGGCACTTGGACAAGGTCTCCACAGCAGACTCTGGTGAAGATTTAAACGAGAGATAGAGCTGAGTGTCATCCGCATATTGATGACACTGCCGCCCAAATCTCCTGATGATTGTCCCCAGCGGTTTCATATATATGTTAAATAGCCTGGGAGAGAGGGTAGAGCCCTGTGGCACACCACAGTTGAGAGGCCAAGGGTCTGAAACTTCTTCCCCCAACGCTACCTGTTGGTACCTGCCGGAGAGAAAGGAATGGAACCACTGTAATACAGTGCCTCCAATTCCCAATCCCTCCAAGCGAAGTAAAAGGATACTGTGGTCGACAGTATCAAAAGCTGCTGAGAGATCGAGGAGGACAAGAAAGGTGAATTCTCCCCTGTCTAATGCCCTCCTCAAATCATCTACCAGAGCGACCAAGGCTGTTTCAGTTCTGTGACCAGTCCTAAAACCCGATTGGTATGGATCCAAGTAATCCGTTTCATCCAAGTGTGCTGACAACTGGTTGGCCACCACTCACTCAATGACCTTGCCCAGAAATGGCAGGTTCTGTCAGGCCCAGGATGTGACTCAGGAACCAGACCAGAGGTTGTAGTTAATTCGTGTTTTATTAGAGTAAGGTCCAACAAAGACTGCGCTTTCTCATGAAGCAATACAGGGATACAGGTCCTGCGACCTTGGGAGAAAGTTGACAGAGCAAGGGGCTGCTTCCCGCCTGTTCTTTAAGAAGGGGCTAAACGGGCGCGCAACCTTTCGCTCCTCCTTAACTCCCCCTCAGGTACCGCCCGCCTTCCCCCCCTTCGCTCCTGTCTTTTCAACCGTCTGCGTGTGCGTGGTGAGGGGGGAGGCATCACCTCCTTCTCTTCTGAAGTGTCCGATTCCCCTATGGGTGATAAAGAAGGGGCTGAGGGTAAACCATCTCTCCGCCTTTCTGCTGTGATCAGCCCTCCCTCTTGCTCTGAGCTGCGGAGAAGGGAGGGCCTGGGAATGTCTGGGGGGGATTCTAAAACTTCAAGGCTCTCAGGCTCCCCGTTGCTAGGCGACCCTATCTCTGGCATGTCCTCTGTTTCGGCTTCGCTCCACAGAGGGTAAGTTCCTCCCTCCTCCCTCTGCCAGCCATTTGAATCCTCTTCTGACAACCCCCCAGGAGCCCAGCTCATCCTCCCGACAGGTTCGAAATTGGGCGGAAGTTATTGAACACTTGGGGATCCAAGGAGGGCTTCTTTAAGATGGGCTTTACAATTGCCTCCTTGAAGACTGATGGCATCACTCCCTCTTTCAAGGATGCGTTTACCACCGCTTTGATCCCCTCGCCCAATTTCTCTCTGCAGATCATAAGGAGCCACGAAGGGCAAGGATCAGTAAGACAAGTGGTTGGCTTCACAGATGAAAGCACCTTGTCCACTTCCTCAGAAGGGAGAAGCCGAAACTGATCCCAATTTACCGGCATGCAACTGGCCAACTCTGGTTCATCCACTGTGTCCACGGCGCACGGGATCGAGCTCCGTAAGTGTTCGATTTTATCAGCGAAGTGCTTTGCTAATAAGTCACAGGAGGCCTTTGACTGTTCCATGGGTTCCTGAGCAACTGGACCGACCAGGCTTCGGACCACCTGGAACAGCCTCCTGGGACAGCATTCCGCAGACGCAATAGAGGCAGCAAAGAAAGCCTTCTTTCCTGCCTTTATTGCCACTTGGTAGGCAGCTACTGCTGCTCTAACCTGTGTCCGGACATCTTCGGAGCGAGATTTCCGCCACCGGCGCTCTAGTCGTCTCACTTCCTGTCTCAGACTACGCAACCGCGGTGTATACCATGGTGCTAGCTGAGTTCTATTCAGGGGGAGAGGACGTTTCGGAGCCACCCGGTCTAATGCCCTGATGATCCCCACGTTCCACTCCTTCACCAGGGTTTCGACCGGGCGACCTTCGGCAGGTTCCAATTCCCCAAGCGCAGTCAGGAATCCATCCGGATCCATCAGGCGCCTGGGGCGGACCATTTTAATAGGTCCTTCACCCCTGCGGAGGGGGCATGGCAACGAGAAGTCCATGTTTACCAGGTAGTGGTCTGACCATGACACAGGAGTGGCGTGAATCACTGCCAACTTCAGACCACTTCTCTCCTCTCCCAGGACAAACACAAGGTCGAGAGCATGACCGGCTACATGGGTGGGCCAGTATTACTTAGGTGCAGTTCCCAGGAAGCCATGGTTTCCAGGAAATCCCGAGGGGCTCCTATGAGAGCAGCCTCAGCATGCACATTAAAGTCACCTAGCACTAACAGCTCTGGGGACAATGCCCGTACAGCCGAGACCACCTCCAGCACCTCGGCCAGGGAATCTGCTGTGCAGCGGGGTGGGCGGTACACCAGCAAGATCCCTAAACTGCCCTTCGGGCCCAGCCTCCAGTACATACAATCAACAAATTGAGTCCTATGGAGAGGAGGTCTGGCGAAAACCAAGGACTCTCGATAGATGACTGCCACACCCCCTCCCCGCCTTCCCACCCTCGGCTGCTGTGCATAACGGAAACCTGGCGGACACATGGCCTCAAGAATTGGAGCAGAGGCTTCGTCCAGCCAAGTCTCCGTAATACATGCCAGGTCTGCGCGCCCATCCAAGATCATATCATGGATGAGCGAGGTTTTCTGAGCCACAGACCTGGCATTACATAACAGCAGTCGAAGGTCGGTAGGAACCTTGCGTCCCCCAGTTTTCGTCTGGTTCTGAGCAGACCCGGAACATGGGATAGATATAATGCATCTGTCCCGTGTTCCCCTATTCCGGCATGGTCTGCCAGCAGCACCCTTCCAGCGCCTGCCGCCCAAGTTTCCTATAACTTGGCCCCCCGCCTCCCTCCCTGGCTTGCACATGCCTCTATCCCTATCTGCTTGTCAACAGGCCACCCACCCTAATAAAATTAATCTGGAGACCCACCTCCGTACCCTATAACAGCAGTTTTTACTAACTTAAATTAAATAATTAAACCAATTAATTAATTAATTAAACTAATTAAACTAAATTTGAATTAAATTAATTAACTAAAGCAATACAATTCAACCCAATTCACATTCATACATATTCACACATTCATACACCCATACATCCATACATCCACCAGTTTAAAGCAGCACCTGGGTTGTGATAGCCGGCCAGAATGGTAATCGCAGCCGGCCACAATGATAGATCATAAGCAAAAGCAAAAGCATTGAAGCTGTAATGACAAGTCCGTGGAATTCTTGGTCCGGGTCACAGCGACAAAGTCCCAGCCGGCACAAGCTGGCAAGTAACAGCAGCGGCGACAGCACGACGATGTAGACAGCGTCTCATCAGCAGCGCACCCCGCGACCAGGACGACCCACGGCAGCAACGGTGACACCAGGCAATAGGTACGATGATAACAATACAGGGCCGCAATGCCCCGGTGTTCTAGCAGCGGCCAACCCGTAACGGCGGCCGCAGCGCGCGAGCAGGAAGTCCAGGCAAGCAGGCAGGGAACAGCCGTGGCGAAAGAAGGACAAACAGGCCCTGGGGGCGGTACAACCCCCACAATAAGCAAGCAAGCAGGCAGCCGCGGCGGCGACATAAGATGACACAGGTCGCACGCGACGGCGTCTTGACTACAACAGCAAGCGACAGGTGGGGCGGCGAGCCACAGCAAAGAATGCAGCAGCAGCCGCAGGCCGCAGCAAAGCCCCGAGCCACAACAGCCACAACGCCGGAGGAATCAGCTCACGCCGGGATGGAAGCACAACTGCAGCAGCAACGAAAAGGCACCGGCCGCGATGAGGAACGCCAGCCGTAGCAACCCCGCCACAGAGAAGGTAAGGCTAGGGGCGCTCTTAATGGAATGATATCAGAGGGAGGGAGAGAGACAAAATACTAGCTCACCTCCTACATAAATCCAGGGATGTTTAGGATGTTTTAAAGTCGTTTTAAGATGTTGAATGATAGACGGCGGAGGAGCACCAACGCTACAACCTCCTACTCCGCCGCCATCTTAATATATCAAAACCATAAATATTTATGTGGCTTTTATTGGCCCAAGAGTTGCCTTTGATTCAATCTCCCAAGAACGCTCATGAGAACGCTTATGAAATAAATACTCCACGACTCCAACTCCACAGCCCTGGTGGCCCATTATTCATTCATTCATTTACTGGCGATCACTCATGGCTGAGTAAGATTGTATTCCAAGATAAGGTCTTGAGCCTATGAGCCAGCTATCAATGCTTATTTGTGAAATGGTTTTGGTTTAAAATAATCCCTTTATTTTATTTATTTATTTATTCGACTTATTAGTCGCTTATCTGGCTGAATTGTCAGCCACTCTAAGCGACGTACAAAGCAGAACATGTAAACATCAAAACATTAAGAGACTAACAACAAAAACTAACAATAACATAAAAGCAACAATTTACAGTTAGTTGTAAATTCTCTGAATGCATTAAGTGGTATATAAAAATGCGAATATACTGGTCTGTTCCACTATTTAAAAGAAAGGTATAGGTGTGTAACAAGTCACTATATAGATTAAGGGTCCCCAGGATACCATCCATGAGAGTCACCCCACCCCCCTTCCTTGTGTCCTTGGACATAGGGTGGTTACTTTTCAAGGGAGGGGGGAAAAGTACAGAACTGAAGCTGGAAGATATGTTTTCTCACTTCCTCTTTCAGCTCAACGTTTTTCAAGGTTCAGATTAATTCTACTGGATCTGACTTTATACCCAGATCCCCTCAAAAAAAAAAAAGTGTGTGTGTGTGTTCCCCATTTCTGTATGTACAGGGGACTGATCAGAGAGGGAGGGGAAGAGAAATGTTACCCTATTGCCTGGATCTCCTTAAAGCTGGAGAAATACAAGGTGGAATACTACTGGAACTCATCTGGTACTGGTCATGCATCTAAAGACATATTGGGACACACATTGATTTTACAGTTCCTTTTGGGAAGTCACCTCGTGGTCTGTCAGTAACTTTGAGGTTACAAAAGGCAGGTATGGTGGGACAGCTAGCTCCAGTGAGGGCAAATAAAACCAGAAGAGTGTATCTACTTATACTCATTGGGAGGCATTTAAAAGAGCTGTCACAACATGTATTCCTGTTTTTTTTTAAAAAAAACCAGCCCTTTTGCCCACTGTAAAATATGCTTGAAACACTGGCTATGGTTTGTTGATGTACAATTCCACAGACAACTTTTGCAGGTTAACAAATACATGTGTGCATGCCCACAATAGACCTCAGGTTTCTGTAACTCACAGAGGGTAGGGAAGGGGCCGTGGCTCACTGGCACAGCATCTGTTTTGCATGCAAAAGGGCTTCGGTTCATCTCCAGCATTTCTGGTTAGCTGGGAGTGTCTCCTTGCCTGAAACCCTGGTGTGGATAGGAAACACTGAAAAAGATTTTGGAGACCTAAAATAGAAATAACACATGTGTGGATAATGGCACACAAACATGCACACAGAAAAATTGGCCCATGTATTCATCAACACCCGAGTGTGGCCACTCGGGCCAACCATAGTGCTGCAACCACTCTAGTTACACCTACAAGTCCTCTGCAAGTCAAGAAAAATCTGCAAAACAAAATAAGAAAACACTATATAGAAGCAGTTTTGTTTTAAAATTAGGAATGACTAGCAAATTCCTATCATTGATATGTATGTGGGTGATGGCCTTTATGAGGATCCCTAGTGTGCGCATGGGTATAGCTGCTGTGGGAAGCAGGGCATCTCTAAAAAATCTACACAGAGAGGCACACACCAAGCCTCCCACTGTCCAGAGTGGAAGCGTGATTTTGTCCTCATTGCAATCATTTCCCCAAGTGCCATGCTTTACATTTCCTCATAAAAAAGAATGGGAATTATTCACTTATATGGGAATGTAACAGGGGTTGAAGCTATGATTGCTCTGCTTCTAAGGGCCCCAGCCAAGGCTAATACAGCACCAAGCCTAAAAACACCACCCCTTTATTCACATAGTTCCATTCTATGATGTGATGTTGGGAACTTGCAAATAATTTTCTGATGTGTTCTGGTTTCTTCTCAGGATAGGAAATTGAATGCCATAAGAAGAAAATGTGCCAGGTATTGTTGCGCCCCAGGTGCAAGGGAAGTTGGATCAGGGAGAGGAGTCAGATGAAGACGAAGTCCCTGGGGGCGTTGAAGGAGAGGGGACTCTGCCAGCCCACAGACTTCCTCGGCCAGCACCCCCATCGAGGCAGGTCTCGCCCCGCCTGTGAGCTCCCCACCTATACCATTGGGAAGGGACCCTTCACGCGTGCCAACCCCACCTGCGCAGAAATCCCCGCCCAGCACTTCAAACACTTCCCCGCCAACCAGCTTCCCACTCCCTGAGGTCGCCACATCACCTAGCGAAGCCCTGCTGTCAGATGGGCCATCAGAGGCTCGCCCCCCCCTTGCCCCGCGCAAGAAGAGAGACTTTCAGAGGGTGGAACTCCAGAGGAGCCATCGTTTATGTGTGAAGACCTTCGCTACTTAAGCAGGTGCCCACCCAGGCTCTAGTGCTGAGTCAACTCTCCCCACACGCTGCAGAGACTGTTTAGGTAGGCTAGTTAGGGAAAGTAGTGAGTCAGACAGGTTTATGAAATGCACCACTTTGGATGTAACCAGCACACTAATAAAACGAGAATTAGACTAAACCTCACCTCCGTTTCATTTCTCTAACTCTGGGCCAGACAGGTATGGCTAACTGAAGCAAAACAAAAGCTCTAATTTTAGAAGGGAGGAAAATATAAAAACACTGTCCTTTTCTCCTTTTTTTAGTTAGTCTGCGCAGTGCAGGGAAATTAAACAAAACCTTCCTTGTCAATAATTCCAGTGTCTTTATGCTCACTGAGCAGAACACAGAATGTCAGGAGGTCTGTTTCATACTGAACAATGGGAGAGTTGCAGGTTTTCCTTTCTAACTTGCTTTGACACTCACACACCTGAAATTATTCAATGAGGGACAATGCTCCTACAGACCTCTCCTGACTACAGCCTTTTAGGAAATGTTTGTGATGGCACTCCACCTTTCAAAAGTTTTAAAAATGATAAAAATACTTTCAGAATTCTGCATCTGAACAAATGTAATTACAACTTCTGTACCCCTATTAACAACATTCAGTTGAACGTACAAGGGCAGATACTTGAAAAAGTAATGCACTTCTTTTAACAAGACACCTAAGTAATTTGTCTTCCCGCATATCACTGGTTGTGATGAAACTGACAGCCATGTCAGCAGATCTATATATTTTGAGACTTCAAAAATGAATAGATTTTACAAAGGATTCCCATACCCCCAGCAAATCCTAATTTATTATTTATTTATTTATTTATTTTATTATATTATATTTGTATACCACCCCATAGCCGAAGCTCTCTGGGCGGTTTACAGTAACTAAAAAAATTAAAATAAATACAATTTAAAACAGATCTTATAAAAACAATTTAAAACACAATTAAAAAATTTAAACAGTATAAAACACATGCTAAAATGCCTGGGAGAAGAGGAAAGTCTTGACCTGGTACCGTAAAGATAACAGTGTTGGTGCCAGGCTCATCTCGTCAGGGAGATCATTCCATAATTTGGGGCCAACACCTGTTTATTCAGGCTTATTTCTGCTTCAATAAGCACAGTCTGGACGCCAAAAAAAAAAAAAATCCAAGGTGTGCCACATCTATTGCTCCTGTCTAAGGATAATTCTGGATCCCTATCTAATTGCACTGAAGTGCTTGCATATATGACGTCTGTAAGACTGAATGAGTCATAATCTAGGGAGAAATGTGGCTAAATCTACACCCTCTTCTTTAATCTTGTTTTTTTCCAAACAGCAGTCTCTTGCCCCACAATTTTAATCACTTATAATTTGCTAGTGACAAAAAAATTTTATTAACAATTTACATAACACTTGTCTAAAAAAAAAAACTAAAAAGAATTTACAAACGACAATAAACCAGGAAAAAACCCTTGGCAAATAAAAATGTGCATCAATGTAAATAATTATGGCCGTAAGCAAGGGAAGAACTGTAAAAGTCCCCATTTTCAGATCATTATCCTCCTGCCCAGTAGAGAAAATTAAATCTAGCGTGTGACTGCTACATGTGTTGGGTCATGACGTAGGACAAACCCAAAGTAGCCATGAGTTCCTGAGCTGCCCTGGATCCAGAGGTCTCAGCATGGAAATTGACATTCCCCAGGAAATCATCCTGGGAATCCTCAACACCAAATCCAAGATGACCTGTCAGACCAGGCAGAGTAACTGCTGGGCAATTGGATGGGCGGTATACCAGCAGAATCCTGTCTGTCCTACACTCCCAATATAACATGCAATCACTCCAGAATGACATTCAGCCAGACAATGGCTGTTGAGAGAGACTTCCTATAGGCCAAAGCAACCCCTCCCCCTCCCTGAGCCTCAAGCCTAGTATGGTGCAGCTTCCCAACCCAGGCCATAGTTGTACATGGCAGGTCAGCCTCCTTATCCACAACCAAGTGATGGATGATGGAGATCTAAAGCATTCAAAAGCAGCACCAGCAGACCTGAGGGCAAGCTGGTAAGATAACCATAGACCTAGTTGGGGAGGAAGCCAGAACAGGGGGCAGGCATCAGACATCTAACCTGCCTTCCCCTTACCCAGCATGTCAGTCTCCCAACATCCTATTTCCCCCTATCAATAACCCACTTGCTTTCCCCAACAGTTCCCATGCCACCTCTCCCAGGCACATAATTAGAAGTCCCTGCAGTCAATGGCATTAAAACACAAATATTTGCCTTCTATCCTGTGTCATAAGAGCCACCAGTGTCATGCCCTAGGCTGCTGAAGTCAGAGTCAAATGCGAAGGGGTACTTTTCTTTAATAGGCTTAACAGAAAAGTTCAGTTCAGAATGCTTCATAGCCTACAGATTACACAGAACACTGCAACTCTACTTGGCATAACTAGGCATGGCTACACGGTGCTAGCATGTTGTCACAGCTAGGATGTTGTCACATGCCCCCTTACAAACTTTAAGTACGTGTGGGCAAATTCATCTACTTGAGTGAAGAAGGTGTCACTGAATGGGAGCACATGCGCAAGTGTGCGCTCCTCCTTACAGGAACCGGGGGAAGCCTTTGAGCCTGCTGAAAAACTTGCCTCCGCATCCAAGCCAAGGGCAGTGGAGACACATCTGTGAGGTCCTCTTCTTCAGGAGGAAGAGTGTGTGACAGCAGCAGTGGCATGGGCAGGGAAGGGGTGGCAAGGGAGGTGAAAGGACAGTCTCTTGAGCAGGCAACTTCTTCTCAGTTGGAACTACAGGGGCAGAGCTGTCAGGCTCAATGGAGCTGGAGCCTTCAGCTTCAACGCCGTCTGACTCCATGACACTAGGGCCCTCCCGCAAATCCCAGCCTGTCTCCTTCTCTTCTTCATCATCACTCCACTGACATTCCACGGGGCTTATGACAACCAGACCTCCAAAAAGAGGTTCAAGATTGAAATTCATAGTATCTTGCTCCCCTCACCAGAGATAATGGGGGGGGCTCTTGCCCTCATATCACCCCCTAAGTGGCACCTCCAAAGAATTACCCCCCTTGGCAGTTGCTGGCAGTAGGAGCACCCATTTCAGCCCAGCAGATGTGCACCTCCCCCAGAAATCAGGGCCTCATAGCCAGGTATTGTCAAGCTGCAGGAGCAGGCTTTCCTGCCCACAGATCGCCAAGGTGATTCTCTGGACTTAGAATGGGAGTTACAAGGAGCAAGGGATAGTTTTGCAGAATAATTTTCTTTTCCAGGCTTTTCACCCCTGCAGCATTATGACATGTGAAGCTATAGCACCCAAAAATCCCTGCTTCTAAACAACTGTTAAAAGTTCAAGAGCCCCATACACTTACAGACCAACTAGTGTGTCAAGATTCACAACTGGATTGCAGTGGCAGTCACTGGTTACCAGAACTCATAGAGCGACCAGGCTGCGATGTGGCAACTGGGGCAAAGGGTTTTTCATTTGCCTATTGGGCTTTTTAAAAACAAAAATAGATACAAATACAGTACTGGCACAAGGCATTCAAGTGCATTGTCACAAGCATTCCCAGTAACATTAAGGGCATTGAAGGTTTTTTTGTTGATAGGCCTATGCAGCTGTTTAAAACGTTTCTTGAGTAGCCAGTCATTTTAATTATTATTCTGAATTGCTTTTAAACGTTTTTATGTTGTTGTACACCACCCTGATGATTTGCAAGGCAGTATATAGCTTTACAAATAAAATATATAATTTACAGACCATTCTGCACTCAGAAAAAAAAAGATATGGAGCAAATTACCTTACTCCTCATCCAGACCCAATCAGAGAACACACAGAAATTATTTGAAAAGTGCATGGGAAGAACCCTTAACCCTTTGGCAACTTTTTCAGACCTATGGCATTACATCAGTGTTGATGCTTGTGAGAAAATATATTAATGCCAATGTTTTACTAGATATTATTTCCTCACTTTGGGAATAAAATGTTTGGTATGTTAAAGATCATTTCCTTAATTTTATACATACAACTGTTAATTGTCATACCATTTTCCATCCCAACACTACTAGTATCCCTTTTTTAAAAAATAAAACAAAACCTAGAAAGCAATCACAAAAATAATAGACAATAAAAAGTCACTTATAGGAGTTGTTTGCTTTAAGTACTTGAAGTGGCAGGGTTACCAAATAGCAGAACATCCAGACAACATTAGTTCACTGTATAGGTTCAGTAAAATCCTGTATTAAGCAGACCTAGTCTCTTCATGGCTCTTTTATCAACTATTTCCAGCACGTTACACTGGCACAGAAAAATCTAGATAGAGGGTAATGAGCAAAGGAATAGCCTAACAGGTAACCAAGGCCATAGGAAGGCCAATCTAATGCACACTTAAGGCTGCTTTGGAAAACCCACCTACCTGGGAGTAAGCCCCAATGAATTTAATAGGAGTTACTTCTGAGTGCACCTAGTTAGGCTGGAATGTAAGATTGGGAGTAAGTCCCCCTTAATACAGCAGTTCTTACTTTTAAACTCAGACTGAGAAAAAATGCAGGAGATTGTAGGGGTAACATTTTTGCTCTTATTCTGCAATTTCTTAATTTGCCTTGTGTGCTACACTGCTACCCTAAAACCTGGCTAACATTCTTCCTGAATTAAAAATAATGTTGTTTTGCTGTTATGAAAAAAGTATTTCACTTTCCCAAAACTAGTTTTTTAAAAAACCCTACATCACGTAACAGAAAGGGGGAGGAAGCATTAAGGAAGTAGCTGCAAATGTCAACAAAGCCGTGGAGGAGCCTGTTTAACTCAGTGAAAGCTGAATTAGTGGAACCATCATCTGACCTGTCCCCTCTCCCCAATGTCATCATAACACGTCCCACACAAATGCAACAGGTACCAAAAAAGCACTTTGGAAATGTTTTCCCATTCCCCACCCAATGATAAGAGCAGCAAACATGCTTTGGTTTGGTGGCTGTTTGCTACCTTTCCTTTAGACCTCTACTTTAAAAAATTAAAATGTAAAACAGAAGTGACAAACACCATAACCTCACCAAAATATAATTATTGTTAGCTGGCTGAAGAAAGGGTCGCACTGCCTGCTGGTTTGCTGCTTGAAAAAAAAGGGCACAGTGAGTCAGCACAGCCTCAGAGAACAGCAACAGACAGGTTGCAAATTCATGCATCTGATTGGTCAAGGCGGTCATTCATAATCCCACCCAAACCCTATGGAATTTTCAACACATTCCCATGTCAGTGCTCCCTTTTTCTTTCGTTTTACTTGTATGCGTTTTTAAAGGAGAAATGTGAAGAATTGGGAGACAGTAGATAAGGGGGGGAAAGAAAGAGAAACAGAAAGGCCCTTTCAACACAACTATTTTTGGGGGGGCAATGCAACTACAGGCATGGGAAGCCTGATCTGGATGAAGCCCACAGCAGGAGACAAAAGGATAAAGCCCCCTCCCCAGGATCTTAATTTAAATCAGGCTGTTGGTCTTTTTTTTAAAGAATATATTTAAGGGTGGTCAAATGTAGTTTGCTTCTAAAATACAGATAAACTCACTAGAGGTTTCTGTTCATAGGAAAAATTAGAAACATGCTGAAATAATGACTTAATTTGAATGTATGGAAGCGGTAGGTTGTTGAGTAAATTTTCTGTAATGTACTTGGTAAGTGCTTAAGCTTCATTAAAAGCTTACTTAAATCAGGATGCAAAGTTTCAAATGAATTTGGAAGGCAGGGGGAGAAGGGATGAGGTGCTTTCATTAAATTACTCTTTCATTATTTACACAATAGCAGTGCTGAATTAGACTGGCAAAATGAATCAATCAGACACAAAAGAGCTATTATCTGGAGTACACATTAATCAGACTGACTAGTTGTCACACAGCATCTGTGTGGCAAGGAAAAAACACAAAACTAGGTATGCTGAAACAAGGGATACTTCATCCATTTTAATGGGTCCCACAGAAACTTGTATCAAGTTGTCTGGTGTAGTTCAGCTGCAAACCTCCAGGGACAAAAGAACATCACAGCCACAAGTACATATGCTCTGTAAATTGGATTATTAGATAACTTCAAAGAGAATCAGGCTCTCCAAAGAGGATCAGGTTTCCTGAATGAAATAGTGGTTCAGGTTTTAGTTAGCACAAAGAAAACAGTCTCCACTAGGAAGTAGGGCACCTGGCAAAATAGATATTCAATTTTGAAAGAGGCAGCTTCTCAACAGCCAACATTTTATTTCATTAATAGTTTCCATGCATCCATTCACTTTTGAATGCTGCCAGGTTTCTCATATACATGTATCTCACAGAGCTGATAGCTCTTTCAGAGCTAGAACCTGTGGGACAAATTAAATGTTAAATGCAATTTTGCAACATGAATGTTTAAAAAATGGAAATAGAAACTAGGGGTTGTTATTTATTTATCAGCCACCCTATAGGCCAGTCAGTGAATGCTCTGCTAAAACCTTAATTGTTCAACTTAAATTGGGAAGGTTGTAGAGTTACCAGGTCTCCGGTTTTCAGCCGGGGTCTCCGGTTTTTGGGGGGCCTCTCTGGCTAGCGCCCTTTAATCTCCAGACTCTCAGCTTCAATTTAAAAAAAATTAAGTTTCTAGGTGGTCTGGTTCCCGAGATATACACCAAAATGTCAGCCACCCCTCGCGACTGTTTAATCTATTTAACTGATACAACGCTGAAGTTGGTTCCTAGTTCCCAGTTCCTTATTTGCTTGAAAGTTCAAAACACTAAAAAAGAAGAGTTGACAACTACAGCAACTTCAAACCAAACTTAACATGTCTCTGAACCCCAAAATATATGTTGGGGTACCCTGTATGATATATCACTGTGATCGGGGGACTCTCCCCGTCAAGAATAACAGTGCATTTATGCAATCAAAATCATCAGGCTTCTGATATTATCATAAATACATAATGATGTCATAAAATCATAAAAAATAACTGGGGGTGCCCACCCCAAACTCTGCTCTGGGCCAGGACAAATCATATACCCCAGGAAAGGGGAGGGTGTCCTCTATGAGACATCACTGCGTCCCACCTAGCCCAGACCTTCTGCTGGGTGCAGGGCACAGAGGAGGGCATCTATGCAAAATCAAAGCAGAACAAAACATACAGGAAAAAATAAGTAACTGGGGGTACCCACCCCAAAATCTGCTCTGGTACAGGACAAATCATATACCCCAGGAAAGGGGAGGGTGTCCTCTATTAGATGTCACTGCGTCCCACCTGGCCCAGAGCTTCTGCTGGGAGTAGGGCACGGAGGAGTGCATCTATGCAAAATCAAAATGGACAAAAACACGCAGAAAAAAATAAGTAACTGGGGGTCCCCACCCCAAACTCTGCTCTGGGCCAGGACAAATCATATACCCCAGGAAAGGGGAGGATGTCCTCTACGAGATGGCAGTGCATCCCATCCGGCCCAGAGCTTCTGCTGGGCACCAGGCACACACGAGTGTATCAATGCAAAATCAAAACGGACAAAAACACATAGAAAAAAATAAGTAACTGGGGGTACCCACCCCGAAATCTGCTCTAGGACAGCACAAATCATATACCCCAGGAAAGAGGAGGGTGTCCTCTACGTGATGCCACTGCGTCCCACCTGGCCCAGAGCTTCTGCTGGGCGCAGGGCACAGAAGAGGGCATCTATACAAACTCAAAGCAGAAAAAGACACACAGGAAAAATAAGAAATTGGGGGTGCCCACCAGAAAATCTGCTCTGGGACAGGACAAATCATACACCCCAGGAAAGGGGAGGGTGTCCTCTATGAGATGCCAGTGCATCCCGCCTGGCCCAGAGCTTCTGCTGGGCGCAGGGGAAGGATGAGGGCATCTATGCAGACAGAAAGCGTAGAGAATCTTCTTACTCTTACTCATTTCTCAGACCTCTTTCTGAAATGAAGGGTCAAATCTGTAAAGAAGTTTGGAGCAGCCACATTAAAAGATAAGGGCAGGGCATTCCAGGCAGAGGGTTGCCAACCCTGCTTGGATATGGATGTCTTTGCAGAGGATCCCTAGTCAAGCTTTACCAACAGCACAATCCAAACTATATCTACTCAGAAGTAGTCCTGTTGAGTTCTATGGGGGCTTAGTCCCTTAGTATGTGTGTTTAGAATTGCAGCCTTCAGGGGCATCCATTTAAGATCCCATCTAAGATCTCCACAACACTAGGCTCCTTTCTTCCTACAGTGGCCTTCTGGTGACTGGTCTGGCCTGGTGGCACTTAAACCCTTCTTGCCGAAAGCAAGTAGGCTAGATTAAATGTTCCCTACCCAGGCTCCATCTTTTAGCTAAGATGTCTAGCTTAATTTCCAGTCAGATTTTTCTTTTAATTGTACGCTCCAAGCAACTGTGATTGATGCTTAATGTATTATGCTTAATGACATCACTTGGGCCTGCCCAGTGACATCACTCGGGCCCGCCCTGTGACATCACTTGGGCCCGCCCCATGACATCACTTGGGTCCGCCCCTAAAATCTCAGGTTTTGGGATGCTTCTGACCTGGCAACCCTAGAAGGTTGGCATTAAAGAACCCTTTGCTTGTGACCCAGCTCAGTTAATTAGTGGGGAAAGCTAATATTGCTGGCCTTTCAGTCCTTGCTTTATATATTGCAGAATGGGGCTTCCTCTATGGAAGTCAGCAACCCACAAATCAGAAGCCAAGCACCATATGATCTGCATGGTTTCTATTAAGGCCAGTAACACCCACATCACGGAGGTAGATAGACCATCAATCAACAGTTCCAATACATATAATTATACATGTAGAAATGAGTGAAAACAAGACAGTATGCTCCACTGGAGAAAACAACCTATATACTCCAGTTTCTCTGCAAGACAAGCAAAAGAATCAATATTTCTGTTCTTATCAACTGTTGACCTGAAGAGCATCCAAGATGGAAGTTTAAAACCTAAAACATGATTCAGACACAAAACTGCTACAAAAGGCACAATGCATTTCAAATTTTTGCTGAAGGAAGCAAATTTTAAGACAGGATTTTTGTAAGCACAAGGGAAAAAAATAATGTCTGCAATTATGTGGGATGATGCAATGAAATGTCAAACACCATCTCTGCAGCATATAGATTACAAAAGGTGCACTGCTCAGAGTTATTAAAATGAAAGTCTCATATTTTCTGTAGCAAAATAAGGCTGTAGTTTCATGCTATTTCATTGTATCACTTTGCACCTTAAAATATACTATCAAAACATTGAAATTTATTGATTTACACTAAATAGGGACAAAGCAACCCCAAAAACTGATGTGTTCAGCCCTAGAATCTTGTTATAATCTAGAAGGCCTCTAGTTTGCTTTTTTTAAAAGGTTCTAGATCTTGAAACTGTCAAGATAAATTTGGAAACATAATGACCTCTCCTGAACCCTCCTCCACATAGCATGGGGAGCGAAAGCTTTTTATTTTGGTATTAGGAATGACAGATACAGCAAATACATTTTTAAAATGCCCCAAAGACAATACTACAGAAAAAAATAACCCTCCCCGAAGACTGGATAAATGATTTGTTATTCAACCCTGACTATTTTTAAAAAGTTGTCAATGGATGTTCAGTTAGTGAGAGCCAAATATTTTTCATGATTTAGGAATATAAATTGTATCATTAAAAAAAATCAGAGAGAGAGAAAATTAGGGGCAGAGCTGTGATACTGGCAAGAGCCATATTGCTGTGGGAGGGAGAGAGGAAAGCACAAATTTGCATCCATATTACAAACTTTTTTTCCTTTTTCTTAATGATTTTGTGGGAGTGAGTAGGTTATCACACAAGATACCACAGTATACCACCGCTTTCATGTCATTGTAGGGTTCTGCATGTTAGATAATAGAGGAAGTTAGACTGTGACTACAGAGGAAAACTACGTGTCGAGGGGAAACTGACCCTGGCACATATATTGTCACTATGATATAAAAAAAAATCCATTGGCACAAAATCACTCTCTCATCCTTTGTAAAAAGAAAAAGAAAAACCAGCAGTAGCAAAACAGCTTAGAAACATGCACATTTTCCAATACAGGGTTCCCTGTGAAATAACAGTCAGAAATACCGGGTCCCAAGGTACGGTGTGAAGGCGACAATATTGCCAGTCTGGGTTTGGTCAGTGCCTGGATGAGTGACCGCCCAGGCACCACATGCATGCTGCCTCGGGTTCCATGATAGAAAAAAGATGGTATATAAATGTAAGACAAAAATAATACTGTAGCACAGTGGAGAGGAGAGCCTGGCTGGGAGTCCAGAGTCTGTGAGTTCAAACCCCCGCTCGTGTCTCCTGGGTGTCAAGGGCCAGCTAAAGATCCCCCCCACAGGGAGTGGCTCAGGGGTTACGTGCCCTGCCACCCGTGCAGCCGTGGGCAAGCTGCAGAGTCCCAAGGAGCCCAGCTGCCCCCCAGCTGGCAGTTGTGGACACGGAAGGGGCTGGCTTGTGCAGCGGTGGCAAGCTGAGCAGGCCCTAGCCAGCTGGGGAAGTCTAGCCTCAGGGGGAGGCAATGGTAAACCCCCTCTGAATACCACTCACCATGAAAACCCTATTCATAGGGTAGCCATAAGTTGGGATCGACTTGAAGGCAGTCCATTTCCATTACAGTATTATTTAAATATATGTTATTTTATTTATCTGGCAAATTTATATGCCACTCAATTAAAATAAAAATTTCTCTTAGGGAAAAATACAAAGTTACATAATACAAAATAAGATGTAAAATAGTTCAATCAGTCAAATAACTGATAATACAAAGCTGGGCACGTTTCAGGGAAACCTTGGTTAAACAGAAACCTTCTTTAGCAAGGATCTAAAAATTAATACAGAAGGATTTTGCTTGATATTCTTTGGGAGGGAGTTCCATTAACATCAGTGTGGCTGCGCTGAATGCCCTGTTCCTGACAGTCATGGAACCGGCATCATGAGACTAGGGATGGAGAAGAATATCCACTAAATTGGACTTTTAGGACCAGCTCTGATTTCTTGTGGCTACCATTGTTACTTATTTTTTTTTTAAAAAGCCACTCAAAATTCTATGTTATCATCTTCGTAATTGGCTGTTGATACATTCTTAATGGCTAGACAGGTGATAACGATCACTATTTACATCCATTAATCTCCTTCCAATTTCCTCTTTGTTTTGTTAATTCTCAGTAATAGCTATTAATATTCATGTTACTTTTTTTGTCTATTCTTTAATTCTTCTGTTCCTTAAATGTTTAGGGTAAGTAATCATTTTGGTCATTATTCATTATCAAATTAAATTGCAGAAGAAAATGTTGTTTTGTTAATCTCTCAAATGATGTTTCAATGCAATGCAATTTTTTCATTTTCATCTGTGAAAAGCTATGTAAATTTTTCTTCTAAGTGGCAATATCATCACAGATACCACACACAGCACAGCAGAGACTCTGTATTGGTGTTCTGTGGAGGACCTTAAATAACTCTTTTTTGCAGAGTGTGTAGATTGCACTGGTGGACAGAGGGTGGACAGACATCGCCTTAAGATTCATAAGCAAAGCAGCATCATTTTATTACAACAAACCATCTGTCAATTGCAGCAGTTTCTCTTTGGCACTGACTTATTTAGATGCTATTTTACATGAAAAAATGACTGCTTCTCCTTACTTATTTACTGCTATATGTATTGTTCATTTCTGTCCATTATGCCAATTACAAAAATAATTACGTTTCACTGTAATGCAGTGAATGACACTACTTTTTGAATGCAATAGGAGGGACTCACTTCATTCACTATTCAATACTCAGCATATTTCTTTGGCTTTCTCTTATAAGTTACATAAATAAGCCCCTGAGTGCTGCTGCCAGAGGGGGGGATGACGATGCTTATTTGTTCTGCAGTGAATGGCGTCTGCCGTTGGCATTGCCCATCCCATTGCTATATGGCATAAGCGTGCCCACACTGTCATCAGAGGGAATCTCTAGGCTGCTGCCAGCATTTTCATAAGCAGTTCCATTAAAAATTATATATAAATATATTTTTGCTAAACAAATCAGTGGATCGGCAAGTGTGAAAGCAAACAGGAACAAAAAAGAGGGTAGACAGGGAAGGAAAGACAGACTCTGGGAATCCAAGGCGACTGAACTAGACAGCGAACCCCATCCCTACATGAATCATCATTAAAAGTGCCTTCATTGCTGATCATCGTGGTTGGCCAGGATTATATGGGGCAAGGCAGGCCCTCAAGTAAATTGGCCCCACTTCTTTAGGACTATAAACTAACAAGCACACCTTAAATTTGGCCTGGTAGCATACTGGCAGCATATTACAATACTCATAATACATATGTCTAGTGGAACCAGAAGAAACGTCGTGTTTCTAATGGAATTTTAAAAAAATTCAGAGCAGATTAGCAGAAAACAAGGAGGTAAAATGCATAGGCAAGAAAGTCTCTGAACTGGTTACAGAACAAGGGCGTAATCCATTCCTCTTCTGCTATCAACTCCTTCCTGTCACCGATAAGGGGCAAAGCACATGTTAAGCTTAAGAAGTTGAAACCCTACTACTCCTTGGTAGGATCTGAAGCAAAGGCCCATTCATGTCTCTCATATGATCACCAGCTGCCTTTCTCTTCCACCTGGACCCGGTCTGTAAGGTCCTCCTCCCAGAGCAGGAGTATCTTGTATGTAGAACCACGGGGAGGAAAGACATTATCAGACTGGAGCCTCTAATGAACTCACCAGTAACTTATGTGTTGTAATACATTTAGTATGAATTTATAATTGTTTGTTTGTTTATTAAATTTGTATCCTGTCCTTCCTCCAAGGAACTGAGAGCGGCAAACAGCAACAAGTTAAAACTTTAAAATCATTTCTGTTCACCCAGGCATTTGATGGCTGACAGATACTAGCCATGACAACCATGAAATTAATAACTGTGAGAGTAGACGATTGCTTATAAATGTTTTTAAATGTTCTATATGTTTTAAATGGTTTTAGATTGTTTTAATTTTTCTTAACTTTTAAAAATGTTATTTTATTTTAAACTTTTACTTTAAAAATTATTTAAAACATTATTTTAATTTGTCCTGAAAATGAATAAATGAATAAAATGAGACAGATGCACCTCACTAGGGAGGGCATCCACAAATGGGGAACCACTACTTAGAAGGCCCTTTCACAGATCTATGCCAACCAGGGAGCAGCCAGAGATGGCACCACCACAAACGCCTGAGATGGTTGATACTGGGTCACAAGCTGTTTAGTTTAGTAATGCTGGTATTCATGTAGGTTCTGTAAATGCAATGCATTCATGCCTGATGATGTGGATAGGATACTTACAGGAATGCGCTTGACCACATGCCCTCTGGATCCATTCCCTTCCCAGCTGAAGTGGGTCCAGGGTGTTGTGAATGCATAATTTTGTAATGGAGTGGTACCAGCTGCCCTTAGAAAGCCCACCCTGGACCCAGTGGTCTTTAAAAACTACCAGCCAGTCACCAATGTGCTGGGGCTGGGGGAGGGAGAGGGTGGTGGAGGAACAACATCATGTGTTCCTGGATGACTCTGATTATCTGCATCTATGGCAACCTCAGTTCAGGCCTAAGGTTTGGGGACTGAAACAGCCATGATGGATTAACTTTAATGAGAGAAAGAAAGGGGGAGTGTGACTGTGTTACTCTTATTTATCTCTCAGTGGCCTTTGATACCATTAACTATGATATCCTCCTGAATCAATGGTGTGAGATGGGTATGGAACAGTTTTCCAACAGAGACTTAGCAGATATCCTCGCTTTTGACGTTCAGGTATCTCTTGAAGATTTTTTAAGGAGATAGGCCTCTGCAGCTGTTTGAAGCTAGTCATTTTATGATTGTTTTGTACAGTTTTAAATGATTTATGCTTTATTGTTATACACTGCTGTGATATTTCAGTATATAAATGGCTGTCTACAAATACTTTTATAAAATAAATTAAAATGTATTCATGAATGACCTATCTTCAGAAAATTTTCAGCTTTTAACCTACCTCAAGTACTTTATATGTCATATATTTCTGTTATTCTTATCTTTAATTCCTGAATTAATCAATTTAACCAACTATAAACTGTATGAGTGTGAAGGATGAATGATTGTTTGAATGGACGATGACTCTGCCTAAATTGCTGAAAGAAGAAAATAGGATGAGAGCTGCTGATGGCTGTCTCAGATAAACATACTTTGCCTTTTACATCATCATCATGATAAATTAAATAGAGACATGGAATAACAGCAACCTTCCTTGGAAGTCACAAATTAACAGACACTGGCTGACTGAAATGGCACATTCCAGCTGGTACCTTGTCTCCTGAAGTGACAATAGCATCTTGATGAGACCAGAGATCTCTACAATTGTGATGCCAACCTGCTAGTGACATAATGGAGAACTCTGGACAAAGAAAACAGAGGAAAGAGCTCAGATGATTGACCAAACTAGAGACAGGAAAAAACATAAGAACTCCAGAGAGCTGCTGCCATCTTTGGGTGAGACCTCTGCAACTCAGGAACAGTGTAAAGCTTCCAATATCATTCAGCTCCACCTTTCTGTCACTCTATGGGCTCATCCAGACCATACTAAAACTCCATGTTTTCCTTATTGGAATTGTTTGCTAGTAGTGATGGCTTTGCATTTTCTTTGTACTCAAATAAAACTTTTTCTTCATCCATACTCGTAGGCATGCCCTTTTTTGTCCCCCTTCTTCCTCCCCTCACAGCAAAGAGCTGACCATCACGCACATCAGCAAAAGGAGGGAAAAGAGACAAGAGAAGCCAGGAAGAAAGGATTCTTATTCTCCACATGTAAAGCTTTGACACTGACTCTTGCCTCTCCTTTTTTATTATTTTTCAGCCTCTGATTTCTGAGCTTCTGGGGGCACAGATACTGCTATTTTCTAATTTTGTTGTGTTGCTAATTAGCTCAGATCAGAAGGGAGAGGGGTAAGGGAGCCAATGGGAACCCAACAGAAGCAGGAGGGGTGGAAGAGGTGGAGTTAGAACTAGGGATGAGGGAGAATATTTGCTGAATCGGATTTATTATTGGATTTTGACATAATCCAACAACCCACATTGTTTTCAGAATGGCACCTTTTTCTTGTGGCAGGCTGTGGCTGTCATTGGCATGGGTTTTTTTTTTTTTTAAAAATCCACTCCAAATTTGTTGTTAATCAGCATTCCTCTAAGCTGTTGCAAATCAGTGTAACAATTGCCTACAGCATAAGCATGTTCATTAGCATTTTCCTTAGTAATTACATTATTTTTTTCACTGGAAAAAACCTGCAAATAGATAATTGTGAAAACAATCAGAAAGAAAAAAAAGGCAGATCGGTATTGAAAGCCGGACTGTGAGAATTCAAACAGATAGGAACCAGCTACCGAGCCCCATCTCTAGTTAGAACCACCCATTTAGGGAACTGTGAGGCAAAGCAACCAGCCTCCCTCCTCAGCAATTGTTTGTAGTAGCAGCTTCTCTACTTTTCGGTGTATTCCTGGTATGAGAAACTCCAGTTTAAGGGAGGGGAAAGTGTGTGAAGGCAATGATTGGTGGAGAATGTCATATGGACCATGGGGAATTAGTGGACAAACAAAAAGTTTACTTTTCACATTAAAGGGCTATATGGATCATCCCTGAGTCTACATCTAGGTAGACACAGAACCTACCCTTGGTAAATGCTCCCTTCTGAATATGTAGGAATGTGTATATGTGTGAGAGAGCTGTATTTTGTGTGTGTGAGTTCTTTATGCCCAACATGGTGAACTGTAGTACACACAATCTGCAGTATCAACATCTAACTATGTATTTGAGCTCAAGTCTTGAATCTTGCTGGATATACAAACAAGAACACACACTGAGAAAAAGCAAATCTCTTTAACACTACTAAAGCTTTCCTATGTTCTTTGACAGAAGCAATAACTAGCTCCATACAGTATTCAACAAATTAAACCAAAGCCATCCTTCTGAATCCTATATAAGGAACAAGACCAAATAAAAAAACATGGACCCTGTAGAACAAATTAAAGACATCAAATGGGTTGCAGAGCACCACCTTCTGGAGACTATTACTCCAGGAATGACCAAAACTACAGAGTCCCATCCCAGGTAGGCAGTCCAGAAGGATACCATGCTCAATTTTATTGAAAGCTGCTGAGAGATCTAGTAGAACGAATGGGGTGCACTAACCTAATAGGGCTGTTGCGAGGATAAAACAAGGAGAAGGAAACAGAGGTGTAAAATTTCCAGACATTTTGAAGCCATGGAAAGAAACCTTTTCCCTGGTTTTTTGGGGGGTGTGTGTGTGAAATTTTGGGAAAAATAGGAAAATATGAAATACTTGCACTTTTTTACCACCCTTATATATCAAAAGTCACTTTATTACTTTAGAAACATAAAATGTATTATGAGTAACATGGTTTGCCATAATATTATATTTGGTACAATAAAAGTACAGTTTATTGAGACAAAAATTACAAATTGAATTTACTTCTTTAAATGAGTTTTGTTATAAAGCTGCTGAACTGTAAGCAACCTAGTATCTTTGGTGTTGCTAGTTTATGAGGAGCTGGCAAAAATAAAATAAAATAAAACCAACCCATCAACATTATAGTAAAACAAGGAAAATTATTATGTATTCTGAAAATTATTGTATTGCCTCCAGTCCATCACAGCGTCAATCAGACATAAAGCACTCATTTAAGAAAAAAGATGGGGGGGGAGGCCAAGACTCAATGAATACTACATGAAATTTAATCAGTCTAATTTTCTGCACTATCACTATGTTTCTGCTTTTTTATGTTTGTTGTCATATTTATTGTGAACTTCTAAAAACTGAAGGTTTGCCCAGATTGAAACAAACTTCTTTACCTTTTCACATGTCAGCTTATTTCTTGATGAGGTGAATTTCCAAACATAGTCCAGCTTCTTGCAAGCAGAAAGTCCCAGGTTCGATCTCCAGCATCTTCAGGTAAGGCTGGGAAAGAGCCCTGTCTGAAACCTTTGAGAGCTGCTGCCAGTCTGTGTAGACAATACTGAGCTAGATGGACCATTGTTCTGACCTGGTGTAAGGCAGCTTCCTATGTTCCTATGGAAGAATCTGAAGTAGGTGAGAAATCACAGGCTGTGTTGTGCAAAGGCCCACTCCCAGTCTTTTGAAGCCTAGTCAAGAAGACAGAAACAGATTCACCAACTATGACAACAAGAGGAAACCCATCTGCAAAGAAGGCCCTGAATCTTCTCTTGTGGCAATGACAGTGCCCCGAGAGGCAGAAATGCATCTTCCTCTTGAATCTCGGTGTATAACTATGGACTTGTTTGTCCTCAGTGTACAGGAATTGTAATCATCTAATACATAGACTTACATAAAAGTCTTCCTGATACCTAGCTTTAAGAAAACATCAGGAGGTTAGACACCAAGGTGTAAGCCACCCTGGGCTCCTGCTGGGAGGAAGGGTGGGATATAAATCAAATAATAAATAAATAATAAAAATAAATGTTATTCATAATTGTAATAGAAAATATTTCATAATCCAAACTTTTTCCATGAAATGGGAAAAAAGAGTCGTCCCCCCCATTTTTCTGAGTTTTTTCCCCCCAGGCCTTTGCATCTCTAGGGGGGAAGCACATACACCACCTTGAGCTCCTTGGAGGAAAGGGGGGATATAAAAGTAACAAACAAATAAAATGAATGCTTGGCTAGAGAATATCCAAGAGAAACAGCAGGGTCTACTACCTCTGCATCTTAGGGAAAATCTATGGAAACAAGCTACAAAGCCAATTCAAACAATAGTAATACAGTTGCCAACAAAACAAAGTATTGCCCATATTGCAGCAGAGTTTAACAGATAAACGGTTTAAAGGAATGCAGAAAACTTATAATTTTGGAGGAAGAAAACAGGAAATTAGCTTGGTTAACAGTAGGGTACTAATATCTTCCTATACATATTTTTGTAAGTGTCACACTCGCTGTGAATGCTTCAGTGCAGTTGTGCCCGGCAGCTGCTGAAGCATTGAAAGCGAGCAGAGTAGGCTGGTGATCCAGGCGCCTGAAATGAGCAAACTGTAGCATGAATGCTTGAGCTGCCTGTTGTCCTGGCAGTGGTGGTGGGAATGGAAACAGCAGCTGTGCTGCGTTCAAGGCCTGGGGGCGGGGAAAGGAAGGGAGGGAGGAAACAAGGCTAAGTTGTGCTGGGCTTAAGGCCAGGGGTGGGTTGAGGCTGGTAAGTGTGTCATGTGGAAGCGGCAGCAGCCAAACACAGCGGCAATGGCAGCCCCAGTGGGAGACTGATAAGTGGCCTAGGCAGGGCAGCAACTTTGCTGTAGGCCAGGGAGGCAAAAGGCCAGTAAGCAGATGTGGCAGGGCAGTGGCAGCAGTGGCCTGGGCAAGTGGGCGGCTGGTAAGGTTTGTGAGTGCCCGGAAGAGTGGAACAGTTTGTGAGTCCCTGTGTGTGTTTGTATGTGTGTGAGTCCCTGTGTGTGTGTGTGTGTTTGGGAGTACCTGGAGACTGTTATGTGTGAAAAAGGGAGGGAGATAAAGTGTCAGGGGGGGTTGGCGAGCAAACTAAGCAGGGGCACTTTGCCCTCCTAGTAGTTTAATAAGTAAAGTCAGAGGACTGAGAAACAGCAAGTAGTGTGTATGAGAAGGGGCAGGAGAAAGAGGAGACACACAGTAGAGGAAAAATCAAAATATATTTGTTGAGAGATCCATATCTATAATAATAATAATAAAATTTTATTTATCAGACGCCCATCTGTCCGACCGAACGGACACTCTGGGCGACGTACAATATAAAATACAATCTCAACATATACATAATCATCATAATATTAATATCATAACATCTCATCTAACAGACCATCCTACGCTAATACAGTATAAAATCTAGCCCACCCCAGAGATCCCATAGGCCTGCCTAAAGAGCCAGGTCTTCAAGGCTCGGCGAAAAGTCAACAGGGAGGGGGCATGCCGAAGGTCAAAGGGAAGTAAGTTCCAGAGGGTGGGGGCCACGATCGAAAAAGCCCTCTCCCTGGTCCGCACCAACCTAGCTGTCTTAGTCGGTGGGACCGAGAGAAGGTCCTGTGAGGCTGATCTTGTTTGGCGGCATATTTGGTGATACTGGAGGCGCTCCTTCAGATAAACTGGGCCAGAACCGTATAGGGTTTTAAAGGTTAAAACCAACACCTTGAATTGGGCCCGGTATACAACTGGCAACCAGTGTAATTCAATCAACACTGGGGTGATATGATCGCGGCGGTGGGTCTGCTTTATTAAGCGCGCCGCCGCATTTTGTACCAGCTGGAGTTTCCGGACCGTCTTCAACGGTAACCCCGCGTAGAGCACATTACAGTAGTCTAATCGAGAGGAGATCAGGGCATGTATCACTCATGGGAGCAGATGTATAGGAAGATAGGGTCGCAGTCTCTGTACCAGATGAAGCTGGTACCAGGCTGCCCGGCTCACTGCAGAAACCTGAGCTTCCATAGACAGCTGGGAGTCCAAGATGACTCCGAGACTGCGGACCTGGTCCTTCAGGGGCAAACTCACCCCATTAAGTATCAGGTCAAAATCACCCAACCTTCTCTTGTCCCCCACCAGTAACACCTCGGTCTTATCGGGGTTCAGCTTCAGCCTGTTCTCTCCCATCCATCCACTTACGGACTCCAGGCACTTGGACAAGGTATCCACAGCCAACTCTGGTGAGGATTTAAATGAGAGATAGAGCTGCGTGTCATCCGCATATTGATGGCACTGCAGTCCAAAACTCCTGATCTAGGGCCCATCTACTTTGCACATTCTGAAGGAAACTCTCAAATCATAATGAGGCATATGCAGAATTAAACTATAGACTGAGGTGGTAGAATTTTTCATTTACCACTTTTAACTGCCGCTGAGGTGTTCATATTTTCAATGCTCATAAAATAAAAGCAAACGTCCCTGTATGTAGAAAACTGGTACAAAAGGGAGACATTTTATCTTTTCCCTGATGTGCTTGTTTTCTATATGCTGAGGTATTTTTATGTGGGGAGCATTCCAACAACATAACACCCCACTTGCAATGTGCACTATAATATAGAATTCTACTGCCTCATGCGTAGAATGGCCCTAAGTTTTGGGTTTTCTCTGTACAGGGAGTATGTAACAACTAAACTGTGCTGTATCATGTTTACTTGAACACTGAAGTTCCCTGGTCACCCAAGTAGCATGCTTTGCATACAGAAGGTCTCAGGTTCTGATCCCAGCATCTGAAAAGACTCTGAAATAGCAGGGCTGGGGGCGGGAGGGAAACCTCTCTCCGCTCACGACTTGGAACTGCTACCAGCCTGAATAGACAAGACTGCACTAGATAGATCAGTTAGTCTGACTCAGACTAAGTCATCTTCATATGTTCATGGGAAAACCTTTGATCTTTTGTGAGACAGATTGGGTGGTCACAGTTCATGATGACACCACATTAACTGCATTAAAAACATAATCCAGTAGCCACATACTATCATAATCAAATTGGTAAGTTAAAGAACCTGCAGAAACAATAAAGTGCTATATAAAGCTAGGAATATCACCAACAGTTCAGAAAAAAATAATGTAAGTTTGGCCCACCAGGACAAAAGGGAAAGAATTATTGCAAGTTCAACCCCCAAATATTTGGAGAGTTAGTGATTTCTGTTGGAAACATTTGGCAATTGATTTGCTTCTATGCAGCAAGAGGCAGAGCTAAAAGGATATGATCTATCTGAACTGATTTTAAAGCCAATGCATTTCTAAGGCTTGGAAAATTACTTAAGTTCAATACCAGACATCTCCTTAACCCCCCAGCTTCAAATCAATGCCTGCATTCTATGCTTCTTTCTACCTTTTACCTAAAACACCCCTTACGCTAAGAGCTGTTTCTTCTATGGCGCTGGGATTCTAAACCTGCTGACCTGAAAGTAAGTCCCATTGAACTCCGTGAGATTTACTTCAGAGTGGACATGGTTATCTTGCCCCCCCTTCCCCTTAAACTGACAAGACCTTCCAATTGTATTTTTGAGCAGTACTGGTTGTTTCTGAACAACTCAAGAGCTGGACAACCTCACTCATGGTTAGGTTGCTGGGATCACGCTACTGCTAGTTAAACTGTCCGTTAGGAGTCTTCAGCTGGCTGTTTCCCAACTCTCAAAGACAGTTGTGGCTCGCCCTGAGGTACACAGAGATACCCTCTTCCCCAAAACATCACAGCAGGTCTGTGCCCTGCAGACAAAAGTTTGAATATTAAAAACACACCATTCTTCTCTGTCCCTCTTGTGTGCCCTGGGAGCAAATGATTTGCATTAAAGTCCACATCAGTCACTACATTTTCGAGCTACAGCTTGAGACTTTCAGCATCAGTGCCAATTTCAAGGTGAAAAAACTTGCTATTGGCAGACCTTGTACTAAAATAGTGTACTGAATGTCAGCACAAAGCGAGCAGGTGTGACAAGAACCACAAGCACACAACAAGCTCAGGCAAACAATGAGCCCCATCCCTACTCACCACACACATACAGACCACAGACACATGTCCATCTCTTACTCACACTTGACATATACATTTCTTCCTCTCTCACTGCCCAAGTGCATCTCTCAGTCTCTCACACAAACTATACATTCATGCCTCATATCTCAGATTCTAAAAAATGCTAGAAACATACTTTTAAAAAAATGAAAGCTGGGAATCTAGAGATTATGCTTCATCCCAGTGGCACCAAAGGCAGCCTTCATGGGGTTGCCTTCTCCTAACTTAGAGGGACCATACAAGCATGAGGGCTCCCAGAGAGTTGTTCACAGCTGCTTTGTCCCCCCTCCTTTTTCTGCCACACTGCACTAAGCTAAACCAAGGTTTGGCTTAGCATGTTGTCCAAACCTGGATTCATGGTTAAGTTCTCTTTGGGCAAACCATGGGGTGTAACCAAGGTTTATTCTTGGTTATAGTGCAAGGTTAGTCTGGAGAGAGCCAGGGTTTGGATGACACAGTAAGCAAACCTTGGCTTAGTTCAATGCAGTATGGCAGCAAAAATGACTGGGGAAGAGCTAAATGGCTGGGAGCTCTTTTCTGGGAGCCCATAAAGCCCCACTAAGCCATAGTTTAGTGGCTTAGTGGGACATATTAACCAGGCCATGGTGCTAACAGCTCTATCACTGGATTTCCTGGCTCCCATTAGCAGAGGATTCTATTCACCTCCACAAACCCAACTAATCTCTTCCAAAATACCTGATTTGGCTTCAGGTATGTGCCAGAGTCAAGCCCTATTTGTATTTCAGCCTTTCCCAAGGTCTTCAAGGCAGCGTATGTGTGGTTCACTTATTTTATCTTCATAACCTTTTTTTTAAAAAAAACCTTTTTTTAAAAATATGTTTTTAACCTTTAAAAAAAAAAGTGTTCAAAGCTGTTTTTAAAAATGTTTTTAAAGTTGTTTTGTTTTAATGTATTTTAATGTCTGTTTTTATGATGTTTTAAAATGTTTTAGTGCTTTTGTTTCTTGTCCTAGGCTCCTGCTGGGAGGAAGGGCGGGATATAAATCAAATAATAAATAAATAAATAAATAAATAAAAATAAAATAACAAACCTGTGAGATAGGTTAGTGGCAGGTCACACTAAGCTTCACAGTAAGGCAGGATTTGAATCCAGACCTTCCCAATCTAACTCCAAAATTCAATCTAAGCCACCAGCACTGCACAAACTTTTTTTTTTTTTTTTTGGTGGCCATCACTTGAAAAATGGTAGGGTCTTTACGAAAAAGTGAACAAACTTTTTTTGTTCTACAAATCAAAATATATCCATAACACATATAATAATAACTGTACTCTTGCCTTTCTAATGGGATGGATATGCCTGTTTTTGTCAGGAAAGTTCTGAGAAATCAGGTGTAACTGACAGCTTTAGCATTCATCCTGCTTGGACTTGCTGGTGGCAAGTCCCATCTCACACAGGTATGTAGCATCAAATGGCTTTGGAACATACAGGTGGGTCAGCCAAATTGTATCCAGTGCCAACCATGAACACAGATTAGCTACCAAAATGTGTAAAATGAAAACCACTCATGCACAGCTGATAAAACATTAAAAACATCTTTCACTTCTGGATAAAGAATAAGATAACATTAAGTTCTTCAGTGGAGTTATTGTCAAAAAAATCAAATCCCCTAGGTCAATCCGCTAAGAAGAGCCCCTTTATAACTGGTAAATTTTTAGATAAAAATTAGTAGACTGCACCAGAGTTGTGTTACAAAATCACAGACTCTACGCCAGGTCCTTGTTAGCTAATATGATGATCCAGCCTGTCTTCATTTGTAGAAAAAAATTAAATCAAGCCCAGAGACAAGCTCAGATAGTCCACAAACTGTATGCAGACCATATGAATGAAGGTTATGGACTGATCACTACACCACAGTTTAGAACCTCTGCACTGGGCCACACTAGCTCTATTTGCTTATGAAGCAAGAGTATGCAAGGTCACTTTAGAGCATTTGAAGGAAAGGGAAATAATAATAATACCACTGTCAGGGTCTTCTGTAGACCACCAGGCAGTGGACTTGCATGATGCCTTTCCAGATCAGACTACCAAACTTGCAAAGAGGATACACATAGTAGTAATAGTACCCTGGTATTTGTTAAGGCAAAATCTAAGGATGAAAATTCCTGACTTGCCCTGCTGACAATTTCATCTTCCAGAAGGTGGGAAAAGAGATCTGGGTGATCTGCTATCCTAGACCAGGTTCTCACCAACAGGGAAGAACTGACCAAGGGTATAAGTGACCAAGTCATGTTGTGATTCATGACACTGGGGAACAACTTCCAAGCATTTTCGAGTGATGTGACCCTCTGGACTTTGTTTTTCAGCTTTCTTTTTACCAATCCCCTCATTTTTGTGAAGTTTCCTCTTTTGATGTCAAATGTGACCGTGTTGGATTGAATCCAGCAAGCTCGAAACCCCAAAAGAGGCAGACTCTCCACAGAATCGTTGTGGGTGGTGATACCATGCCCCAGAAGGGATTTAATACTGGGAACGATCTATCGTCCCCCTGATCAAAATGCTCAGGGAGACCTTGAGATGAGATATGAAATTGAGGAAGCATCCAAACTAGGAAATGTGGTAGTAATGGGTGACTTCAACTACCAGGACATAGACTGGCCGCATATGTGTTCCAGTCATGACAAAGAAGCAAAGTTTCTAGATATTCTAAATGACTGTTCCCTAGACCAGTTGGTCATGGAACCGACCAGAGGGACGGCAACCCTGGACTTAATCCTCAGTGGGGACCGGGATCTGGTGCGAGATGTAAGTGTTGTTGAACTGATTGGGAGCAGTGACCACAGTGCTATTAAATTAAACATACATGTAAATGGCCAATTGCCAAGAAAATCCAACACGGTCACATTTGACTTCAAAAGAGGAAACTTCACAAAAATGAGGGGATTGGTAAAAGGAAAGCTGAAAAACAAAGTCCAGAGGGTCACATCACTCGAAAATGCTTGGAAGTTGTTTAAAAACACTATATTAGAAGCTCAACTGGAGTGCATACCGCAGATCATAAAAGGTACCGCCAGGGCCAAGAAGATGCCAGCATGGTTAACGAGCAAAGTCAAGGAAGCTCTTAGAGGCAAAAAGTCTTCCTTCCGAAAATTGAAGTCTTGTCCGAATGAAGAAAATAAAAAAGAACACAAACTCTGGCAAAAGAAATGCAAGAAGACAATAAGGGATGCTAAAAAAGAATTTGAGGAGCACATTGCTAAGAACATAAAAACCAACAACAAAAAATTCTATAAATACATTCAAAGCAGGAGACCATCTAGGGAGGCGATTGGACCCTTGGATGATAAGGGAGTCAAAGGTGTACTAAAGAACGATAAGGAGATTGCAGAGAAGCTAAATGAATTCTTTGCATCTGTCTTCACAGTGGAAGATATAGGGCAGATCCCTGAACCTGAACTAACATTTGCAGGAAGGGATTCTGAAGAACTGAGACAAATAGTGGTAACGAGAGAGGAAGTTCTAGGCTTAATGGACAATATAAAAATTGACAAATCTCCGGGCCCGGATGGCATCCACCCGAGAGTTTTCAAAGAACTCAAAGGTGAAATTGCTGATCTGCTAACTAAAATATGTAACTTGTCCCTCGGGTCCTCCTCCGTGCCTGAGGACTGGAAAGTGGCAAATGTAACGCCAATCTTCAAAAAGGGATCCAGAGGGGATCCCGGAAATTACAGGCCAGTTAGCTTAACTTCTGTCCCTGGAAAACTGGTAGAAAGTATTATTAAAGCTAGATTAACTAAGCACATAGAAAAACAAGCCTTGCTGAAGCAGAGCCAGCATGGCTTCTGCAAGGGAAAGTCCTGTCTCAGTAACCTATTAGAATTCTTTGAGAGTGTCAACAAGCATATAGATAGAGGTGATCCAGTGGACATAGTGTACTTAGACTTTCAAAAAGCGTTTGACAAGGTACCTCACCAAAGGCTTCTGAGGAAGCTTAGTAGTCATGGAATAAGAGGAGAGGTCCTCTTGTGGATAAGGAATTGGTTGAGAAGCAGAAAGCAGAGAGTAGGAATAAACGGACAGTTCTCCCAATGGAGGGCTGTAGAAAGTGGAGTCCCTCAAGGATCGGTATTGGGACCTGTACTTTTCAACTTGTTCATTAATGACCTAGAATTAAGAGTGAGCAGTGAAGTGGCCAAGTTTGCTGATGACACTAAATTGTTCAGGGTTGTTAAAACAAAAAGGGATTGCGAAGAGCTCCAAAAAGACCTCTCCAAACTGAGTGAATGGGCAGAAAAATGGCAAATGCAATTCAATATAAACAAGTGTAAAATTATGCATATTGGAGCAAAAAATCTTAATTTCACATATACACTCATGGGGTCTGAACTGGTGGTGACCGACCAGGAGAGAGACCTCGGGGTTGTAGTGGACAGCACGATGAAAATGTCGACCCAGTGTGCAGCAGCTGTGAAAAAGGCAAATTCCATGCTAGCGATAATTAGGAAAGGTATTGAAAATAAAACAGCCGATATCATAATGCCATTGTATAAATCTATGGTGCGGCCGCATTTGGAATACTGTGTACAGTTCTGGTCGCCTCATCTCAAAAAGGATATTCTAGAGTTGGAAAAGGTTCAGAAGAGGGCAACCAGAATGATCAAGGGGATGGAGCGACTCCCTTATGAGGAAAGGTTGCAGCATTTGGGGCTTTTTAGTTTAGAGAAAAGGCGGGTCAGAGGAGACATGATAGAAGTGTATAAAATTATGCATGGCCTTGAGAAAGTGGATAGAGAAAAGTTCTTCTCCCTCTCTCATAATACTAGAACTCGTGGACATTCAAAGAAGCTGAATGTTGGAAGATTCAGGACAGACAAAAGGAAGTACTTCTTTACTCAGCGCATAGTTAAACTATGGAACTTGCTCCCACAAGATGCAGTAATGGCCACCAGCTTGGATGGCTTTAAAAGAAGATTAGACAAATTCATGGAGGACAGGGCTATCAATGGCTACTAGCCGTGATGGCTGTGCTCTGCCACTCTAGTCAGAGGCAGCATGCTTCTGAAAACCAGTTGCCGGAAGCCTCAGGAGGGGAGAGTGTTCTTGCACTCGGGTCCTGCTTGCGGGCTTCCCCCAGGCACCTGGTTGGCCACTGTGAGAACAGGATGCTGGACTAGATGGGCCATTGGCCTGATCCAGCAGGCTCTTCTTATGTTCTTAGTTTCCCTGAACTAGCTAGGGCAAACAACAGCCCTGTGGCTTCTTCTCTTCTCTTTCCCACAACATAAAGATTTTCAGTGCATGATCTGATAGCATCATGGTACAAGTTTCCCTTCCCTGTGTCTGCTACTGAAGAGGGCAGGGCAGTGTGATAGTGTCATTTCACACATTTAGCATCCATAAATATTACAATCGTGAGGAGTAGAACAAAAAAATTGGCTGCTGTTTTCAGTGGCAGATTCATATTTGCTATAATGTTTACTGCAACATATATAAACTACGAAACAGTATTACCCAGCATTTGAAGTCTATTTTAAGAACATAAGAACATAAGAAGAGCCTGCTGGATCAGGCCAGTGGCCCATCTAGTCCAGCATCCTGTTCTCACAGTGGCCAACCAGGTGCCTGGGGGAAGCCTGCAAGCAGGACCCGAGTGCAAGAACACTATCCCCTCCTGAGGCTTCCGGCAACTGGTTTTCAGAAGCATGCTGCCTCTGACTAGGCTAGTAGCCATTGATAGCCCTGTCCTCCATGAACTTGTCTAATCTTCTTTTAAAGCCATCCAAGCTGGTGGCCATTACCGCATCTTGTCGGAGCAAATTCAATAGTTTAACTATGCGCTGAGTAAAGAAGTACTTCCTTTTGTCTGTCCTGAATCTTCCAACATTCAGCTTCTTTGAATGTCCACGAGTTCTAGGATTATGAGAGAGGGAGAAGAACTTTTCTCTATCCACTTTCTCAATGCCATGCATAATTTTATACACTTCTATCATGTCTCCTCTGACCCGCCTTTTCTCTAAACTAAAAAGCCCCAAATGCTGCAACCTTTCCTCGTAAGGGAGTCGCTCCATCCCCTTGATCATTCTGGTTGCTCTCTTCTGAACCTTTTCCAACTCTATAATATCCTTTTTGAGATGAGGCGACCAGAACTGTACACAGTATCCCAAATGCGGCCACACCATAGATTTATACAACGGCATTATGATATCGGCTGTTTTATTTTCAATACCTTTCCTAATTATCACTAGCATGGAATTTGCCTTTTTCACAGCTGCCGCACACTGGGTTGACATTTTCATCGTGCAGATTTTGTTGCCAAATCTTTAAAATTTGCACTTTCTAAAACTATAAGAACTGAAACAGACCCATCCTTCAAAATTCACACTTATCCAAATTTGACAATGTACTTCTCCCACCAATGTCCACATAAATGCATATTTTAAGGAGAAATGTTCATTGAAATGAATATAATAATGAAAATAATATAAAAATGCATTATATTAGGAGAAATTGCTTGCAAAAATGTGTATATTAGTCAAAACAACATAAAAATGTGTTTCATAGAAGAAATTCACATATTTCTTAAGAAATGCTTAAGAATTTTCATGAAGATTTTTTAAAACAAAAATTGCAAATTGCTGCAGAACTCAATCTAAGATTGGAAAAATGAAAAACTGAGAAAGGTGAAATCTACTGATCTAGTGGTAGGCGGAGACAGATGCAAATATGGGTAGCAAGAGATGTGACCACCTTTATACAGTAGTATACACTCTAGGAATACAAAATTTAGAGGATTACACTCACAAAAACATCTTTATCCAGTTAAGCAAGAGGGATTATCACAGTTCAAGGACAGATTTCAGGTGGGCACAAGCTCTTGAGCAGGGTATGAAGCAAAGCCAGTAAAAGGGCATAGCCTGGGAAAGTCCCTAGAGCTAGAAAGAGAGGGACAGAACAGAGCAAGTGAACAGGGAGAGCAAACAGGAGTTTGACAGGGGAGGTCAAGGGGAGATCCCTAAAATGGTTTTTTTAAGAAAATTACTAATTCTCCTTGTACAGCGCACTGCACACCAGTAGACTTTCACATTTACCCTGTAGTTGGACAGGACAAAGCACAGGCCACTCCAAAACAAGTAGTTAGAAAGAAACAAAAGATAGAAGAGAGTATGAATGGGAAGGATACTGTAGTGGTTGTAACCTGCAAGGTGTGTGCCATCTTTGTTTTCTTGCCTGAGAACAACATGCCATACATGTGCAACAACTGCAAGCTCGTGGCACTGTTGGAAGAAAAGGTGAGAGGCCTGGAACAGCGGATGGCCACACTGAGGACTATAAGAGAAGATGAAGAGTTCTTAGACACAATGCTGGAACAGCAGCAGCAAAGAGGAGGTGGAAGAGCAACAGCATGTGGTAGCAGAAGAGGAGGCTGCTTTGGAGAGGAGCAACGAAATGGAGGAAACTCCGTGGGAAAGGGTGACAGGAGCAGAAGAGCTAGAAGACACCCTTCACCAGTGGAACTGTGGAACCGCTTTCAACCACTCGAGGGTGAGACTGGAGGACAGCCTGTGGTGGAAGAATTACAGGGGACCCCGTGCAACAACGAGCAAGAGACTGAAGTTCAATCAAGCAGGGGCAATGAAGCCATGCCCACAACAAGAAGAGAAGAGTACTAGTAGTGGGAGACTCCCTACTGCGTGGGATCGAAACCCAAGTATGCCGAGAAGATCCGTGGACTCACCAGGTATGCTGTCTACCAGGAGGACGGATTAAAGATGTGACGGAAGGGTTGTCATCACTCATCAAGCCCACCGACAGGTATCCCTTTCTCCTCATCCATGTGGGAACAAATGATACCGCCAAACGGAGCTATGAAGAAATCACATCAGACTTTGATGCTCTGGGAAGGAAACTGAAGGACTTTGGGGCCCAGATAGTTTTTTCCTCCATCCTTCCAGTACTTAGAAGAGGAGTAGAAAGGGAAAGAAAAATACTCCATGTGAATGAATGGCTACGAAGGTGGGACCACGGGCTATGCTTCCTGGAAGATGGACTGCTGGCAAGTGATGGGATGCATCTCACAGGGACTGGGAAGAATGTGTTTGGCCACAGCATGGAGAAGTTCATCAGGAGGGTTTTAAACTGAATCCTAAGGGGGAGGGAGACATAAACTTGGTGGTAAAGACTGATGAAGGCTTGTGCACAGTAACGGGAACAGAGAGATCGGCTCTAATAGGGCCCAGTGACAGTCCTCAGAAAAATGCAGTAAGGAAGTCAAGCCATAAATCACATGGTCTTTGATGTCTGTATGCTAATGCGCAGAGCATCGGAAACAAGCAGGACGAACTTGAACTCTTAATATAGGAGGATAATTACGACTTGATAGGTATAACTGAAACTTGGTGGGTGACTCCCGTGACTGGAATACAGTGATTGAAGGATATAACTTGTTCAAAAAGAACAGAAGGAATAAAAAGGGAGGTGGAGTTGTGCTATATGTTAAAAATATATATCCCTGCACAGAAATTCAGGAAAATGAGCTTAGTAGCTCCACTGAGAATATCTAAATTAAAATTAATGGGGCAAGTAATAAAAGGAATGTGGAGCTTGGAATCTACTACCAACCACCCAATCAAGGAGAAGATGAGAATGTAACTTTTGAAAAGCAAACTGCCCATGTTTCGAGGAGGCATGATGTAGTAGTAATGGGGGACTTCAATTATCCCGATATCTGTTGGGAGACAAACTCTGCCAAACATGGCCCCTCCAAGAAATTTCTGACTTGTGTTGGAGGTAACTTTCTCCTACAGAAAGTGGAGGAAGCAACCAGAGGAGCAGCTATCCTTGACTTCATTCTAACCAATAAAGATGATTTGGTGGATGAAGTGGAAGTTACGGGAACTCTGGGGGAAAGTGACCACACCAAGCTTGGAGATGACTTGAAAACAAAAAAAGGACACATATAGGAATTGGAAAGAAGGTCAGGCCACAAAGGAAGAGTACAGGCAGGTATCACGGAATTGCAGGGATGGCATCAGGAAGGCTAAAGCTGAGAATGAGCAGAGGTTAGCGAGGGATGCTAAAAGCATTATGATATAGATAATGATGATCACTTTTTGATACTGAGCTACAAACATTTCCACTGAAAAACCATAAAAACCACAGCCCAGAGCTAAGAAATACTAAGAAAGGCTTTCCAGGGGACAGAGTATGTTACAGTGAGAGTAGCAGGCTGGGAAGCCCAACTGATCAATAATTTTCCCCACATTTATATATTGGGTGTAGTTCTGTGTATTAAAGTGCATGATATCCTCAAGAAAGAATCAGGTATACCATGTTGGAAGAATAATTTCAGTTCATACTCTTTTAAGCAGCATGTTTTTGTTGCAGCCCCCTCCTCCTCAAAATATTTTCATATATATTCAATATATTTAGGTCTGCACTTGCACAGATTTATCTATGAGTAAGTCCTGTTGATCTCTATATGACTTATATCTCAGTAGACATGTATAGGATTGTTCCATGAAAGCCTGCATCAAAACCCATACATACTTTAAGAATGCCATGAAAAAATGCAATATTTTAATAGCTATAATTATGATAGTTACAGAAGTTGGTATTTTCTTTTTTAAAGTTGGTGTTTTGATTTTAAAAAAGAATCTGCAGGAAAAATGAAAAGAGTTAAAACTACATTCCTCCTTCTGCCAAAACGCAATGTAAGCCTTGACAGGAAACAGTTTCAGGAAGTATAAGAGACCCAGCATGCCTTGCCTTGTTGCCAGTAAAGGAAATTGCTTCAATGGAGCATTTAATAAGTGTCATTGAAGCCATTTTCTTTTCCTGGCAGCAAATGTGTATATCACGGAGAGTGTAGACTCTTGTTGAATGTTAAATGTGAATAACTGTACGAGTGTACAGCTCCTCTACTTGTGTACCCAGATACACAGACTGTACACTTGTTGAAAGTAATGTGTGAACATGGCCATAGTGTCACCAATATCTACCAATATCCATCCCACAAAGTTGGTCTGCTGAGAGATCAGGCAGAAGGACCAGGGTTGCACTGCCCTGGCCTTTTCTCTATAAAGGACATCCATCAGGGTGACTAAATAAATAAATAAATAAATAAATAAAATAAAAAAAGCTGATTTGGTCCCAAACCTAGACTGGAATGGATCCAGATAATCAGTCTCATCCAGGAATGTCTTCAGTTGTTCAGCCACAACCCTCTCAATCACCTCCCCCCAAAGGGGGTATTTGTTACTGGGCAATAGTTGTTTCAATCTGGTGGGTCCAAGGTCAGCTTTTTCAGGGGTGGCCACACCATTGCTCCCTGTATGGCAGCATCCGTCACCCTTCATGCAATGAAGCATTCACCACACCCTCGACTCACCTAGTCAACACTCCCTCCCTCCAGGCTGGATTGTACTAGTCATGATGGGCAGGGATCTAGTGGGCATATAGTCAGATGCATCCCTTCAAGCCCCCTGTACACATAATCAGGCCACATAAGTTGAAATTGACCCCTCAAAATCGACAAGATGCAGCATTGGATACCTCAGCTGGAATAGTAAAAGTAATGGTAGTATCTAAGTAACTAGGGAGTTGGGTAACTTTACCCTTCAAAGGATGGTGAGCAGAAGCTATAGCTTCAATTATCCATTATCCCAGAAAGACTGCTAGAAGACTGGCTCATTTTATTATATGTGATGGAGCTGTGGGGTAGTCAGGGGATTTTGGCCTACAGTACTAAATGCAGTCACAGGGCAGACTACCATAATGGATCCAATGCTGGTATTATGATAAAAGTTTGCTATGAAAAAAAATCTGTTTAATTAGGTTTTTTTAACAGTGGCAGCTGATTCAATAATAGCAATACTGCGGAGAACTCAGGAAGTTCTATCAATTCACCTTTTTCACTAAATTATGGCAAATAGCATTATTGGAGATTAACTGCACAACTGAAAGTAAATAATGCAGAAGGCAAAAATGAAGACATTTGATACTGCTTTATTTTGTACATGAATTTACACATAAATATTAGATGACTACCACTGGACCATTATGGAGAGTAGACAAACGACTATTCTAAAGTGCTTTTGGAGATGTATAGAATGGCTTATTCTTGTTCTTGATGTCATTGAAGTTTGTTTTGTTATTTGGAGGGGGATTTGCAGTGACAAATTGGTAGGATGAAAAGTGGGTCCTTAACCACTTCTATATGCAGTGATTCTTGGCACCAAATCACCCACCAGGAAATTGTAATTTTTTTCTCCATCCAGGCTCTAAAACTCAAGCTGCTATAATATATGGGGTAAAACACCATCCACAACAATACCCATCTGCACAATGGTCCTAGTGTGATTATTTTTCCCTCCTACAAAAAATGTGTGTGTAGAAAGAGAGACCGCATCTGTAAAAATGCTTGGAGGAAGAGAGGAGACATGCCAGCTCCAGCACCATAAGAAGAGTGCTTTTGGTATTAACTAGGATATTGCATTGAACAGGCACAAATTGTGAATTCTGAGCTGAACTGGGCTGATTCGGAAAGATTCAGGGTTCTAAAGCAGGATTCCTCCAGGATCTTCCAAAGTGATTTGAAGATTCAGACACTGAAAAAAAGTCCAGACAGTATGTCTGCAAAAACTGAAATATTCCCCACTGCAACCTTGCCATATAAAGAAAATGCCAGGGTGGGGGAAATCAGTAAGCAGGAGGGTGAGCTCTTTTGTCACTGACAGGACTAGCTCTTAATCAGAGGGAATGATTTCACCAGGAGTCTCCAATCACAATGATTTGGGGGAGGAATAGTGAAATAAATCTGTCTTCTTCATTTGCTCATTACTAGTTATGTCTCTTCTGAGCAGAAACATCTAAAGATTTATTTGTGATGGAGTTGGAGGCGTTTGCTTGAGTCCTAACAAGCTTCTTTATTCTTTGTTCCTTTCCAATCCAGTCCTATCCTAATTTTTTTCCAAATACCTCATTCATTTAGTCCTTGTGATTAATTCTGATGGTTGCTTGTTTGAATCTGTGTAAAGGTTGGTTCTTGCTAGCTACTTAGAGTAATTCCCTACCCCTTCCTATTAGTTTTATAGTTTGCTTTTGCTGTACGTTCACTGTTCTCTGTTTTAGTGTGTGTGGATCTCAGGCTGACTAGTCATTTATGTATTATTCTTTACAAGTTTTCATCTATCTTATTCTTTCTTAATACCTATTTGGTGTGTGAGTTTCGCGTATACACCATGATATTCCCCCCTTTAGGATGTGGTGAGGGGGTTTGAAGGTGTTGAAGAAGCTGAGAGCAATGCCTTCAGAAGTCTAGACCAAGAGGCTAGACTCACAGCAGGGGCACCCAAGGCGGAATGGTCAAACCAGAGTGGTTGGCAGCAGTACTGGCCATTTGAGCTTCTCCCCCCAGAAAAACTCAATTGTGCTGTCTTCATTGCTTCACACATGAGCAGTGATGCTTCATGAGCTAGAGGGAGCTGATAAAGTGGCTTGGACCCAGCTGAGATAGAGTCAAGGCAAGTTAAGCAGCAGAGGAAGAAGAGAGTCAGAAACACCCATTTATTTAATTAAAGCAGCTCAGACTAATAAAGACACCATAAGGTCACTGTGTGCTAGGAGCTAAATTCTGAAAGAACTCATAGCTTAGGAGCTAAATTCATAGGGAAGGAAGCCTATAGAAACTGAGTTTTCAATACTACCCATCAGGGAAGCTTGAGGGAACATAGTAAACCAATTTTGGAAAAGGGGTGAAAAGGAAACTCCACGTGTGTGTGTGTGCGTGCACACACACGCACACACACACAGTTCTACAATAGTGGGTGAGTCAGGTTAGTTTTTAAAAGGGTAGGCTAGTCTTCTTTTTACACCCAGCAAGCCACTTTTCTAGATTAAAAAAGTTAGGTTGTTATACGTTTAAAAAAACTCATTTGAAAGTTTCAGCCTTCTGTTTAGATAAAATACAGCTAAACGCTACTCTAGTTTGCCCAGGCTAGAGTTCAAGGCACTACTGAAAACTACAGGAGAACCTGCAATGTTATAAGTGTGTTGTTATCAGCAAAGAAAATAAAAACAATGTACAAGTAAAAGCTAGCTAGCTTTTCTTAATGTCATCAGTAGAAGATTTTAAACAGGCCTTTCTCTCAGAAAGGAAAGCTGAGTTAATCCACAAGGAGTGAATCTCTAGCTCACAGTTGAGCCAGCACCCTTACTCAATCTACTACCTTTGCTCACTTCCCATTGTTCACTCAACACCACGGGGCTAACCTGACTGAGAGCAGGAATTTAAGGTACACCCCCTGAACTCATTGTATGGGAGGAACCAGCCACACATATACGTTAATAACCTCGAGAGGAAACCTGTTCCATGACCTCTAGGGAGCCCTCAGGTGACAAAGCATCAAGGTGAGTTAAGCACCAGAGTGAGGAGGCCAGGGCACCCCAGTCTCCCTGTATGTTCCTTGAGCTAAACAACACCTTAATTTTTAATCTTAAGTTATAATTTATTATTTATTATTTGATTTATATCCCGCCCTTCCTCCCAGCAGGAGCCCAATAAACTTAATTAACTCACTAAACAACAAAAACAATTACAAAAGTAGAAAACTAGCAGGGATGTACAGGCTTTCCTGTGTTGGAGAGCCCACCACTTCTTTACATAATTGGTTCCATTGTCATACCGCTCTAACTGTTCAGTCGAAATCTGGCTTCCTGTAACTTGAGCCCATTATTCTGTGTCCTCCACTCTGATCAAGAAGAGATCCTGGCCTTCCTGTATGTGACAACCTTTCAAGTACTTGAACAGTGATATCATATCTTCCCTCAGTCTTCTCTTCTCAAGGCTAAACATGCTCAGCTTTCAGTCTCTCCTCATAGAGCTTTGTTTCGAGTTCCCTGATCAACCTTGTTACCCTCCTCTAAACCAGTTCTAGTTCGTCTGCATCCTTCTTAAAGTGTGGTACTCAAGATGAGGACAAACCAGTGCCAAATAGAGGAGAACCAATATTTCACACAATTTGGAAACTATACTTCTGTTAATACAGCAATTAGCATTTGTCTTTTTTGTAGCAACATCACACTGTTGACTCATATTCAGCTTGTGATCAACAATAATCCCAAGATCCTTCTCACATGTAGTATTGCTGAGCCAAATCTTATAAATGTGCATTTGGTTTCTTTTTCCTAAGTGTAGAACTTTGTGCTTATCCCTATTAAATTTCAGTCTGTTTCAGTCCAATGCTCCAGCCTATCAAGATCACTTTGAATTTTGTTTCTGTCTAGCAATCTCTCCCAATTTTGTATCATCTCCAAATTTGTTATGCATTCCTTGAACTCCATATCCAAGTCATTAATAAAAATGTGAAGAGCACTGGGCCCAGGACTGAGCCCTGTGGTACCCTGCTTGTTACCTCCCCCCAGTTTGAGAATAAACCATTGATAAGCACTCTTTGAGTGTGATTCTGGAGCCAACTGTGGATCCATCTGATGGTTGTTCCATCCAGCCTTCATTTAGCCAGCTTGCTAATCAGAGTATATTGGGTCACTTTGTCAAAAGCTTTGCTGAAATCAATATATATTATTTCCACAGCATTCCCACAGTCAACAAGGGAGGCTACTCAATCAAAAAATGAGACAAGATTACCCTGGCAGGATTTGTTCTTCATAAATCCATGTTGGCTTCTAGTAATCACTGCATTGTTTTCAAGGTGCTTACAGATTGACCACTTTATAATCTACTCCAGAATTTTCCCAGGGATCTATGTCAGGCTGATTGGTCTGTAGTTCCCACGTTCTTCCTTTTTCCCCTTTTTGAAGGTAGGGATACCATCAGCTCTCCTCCAGTCCTTCAGCACTTCACCCATCCTCCACGATTTCGCAAAGATAGATAGTGGTTCTGAGAGTACTTCAGCCAATACTTCTTCAATACTCTAGGATGCAGTTCATCGGGCCCTGGAACTTTGAACTCATTCAAAGTGATTAGGTATTCCTTGGCCATTTGTCTATCAATCTCAAGCTGCAATCCTGCCCCTTGAACTTTGTGTTTCCCGGGAGGGTCATAGATCCTTTTTTGGAAGAAGACTGAGCCAAAGTAGGAATTGAGCACTTCTGCCTTTTCTTTGTCATCTGTTATCATTCTGCCATCCTCATTGAGTAGCTGTGCCACCATTTCTTTTCTCTGTCTTTTACTATGGATGTACCCGAAGAAAGCTTTTTTTTTTTTGCTTTTAGCATCCCTCACTAACCTCAGCTCATTCTCAGCATTAGCCTTCCTGATGCCATCCCTGCAGTTCCATGCTACCTGTTGGTGCTCTTCCTTTGTAGCCTCGCTTTCCTTCCACTTTTTTATGTGTCCTTGTTTTGTTTTCAGGTCATCTCTAAGCTTTCTGTGAAGCCACATTGGCTTCTTCTGCTGTCTTCTCCCTTTTTTCCTTGACAGAATTGTTTGCCATTGTGCCTTTAGAATTTCCTCTTTTACAACTCCCACCCATCTTGGACTCCTTTTCTCATTAGGGTCACTTGCCATGGAACGCTACTTACCATTATTCTGAGTTTATTAAAATAAGTGTTCCTGAAGTCCAGGGTATGCATATGGCTACTTCAGATTTGGCTTCCTTTAAAATCAAGAATTCAAGTATGATGTGGTCACTTTCCCCCCAGAGTTCCTGTAACTGCCACTTCATCGACCAAGTCACCTCTACTGGTTAGAATCAAGTCAAGGATAGCTGATCCTCTAGTTGCTTCCTCCACTTTCTGTAGGAGAATGTTATCTCCAACACAAGTCATTGGGTGGTTGGTAGTAGACTCCCACTACTATGCTCCTTTTATTCCTTGCCCCATTAATTTTAATCCAGATACTCTCAGCGGAGCAACCAAGAAAATGATCTGGGCCCCTAAGTTCTTGAGTTTCCTTCCCAGAGCTTCAAAGTTTGACATGTTTTCTTCATAGCTCTGCTTGGCAGTATCATTCATTCCCACCTGGATGAGAAGAAAGGGATCTCTGTCAGTGGGCTTAATGAGCAATGGCAACCCTTCCATCACATCTCTAATCTGTCCTCCAGGAAGGCAGCCTACATGGTGAGTCCATGGATCTTCTTGCATACTTGGGTTTCACTTCCACCCAGTAGGGAGTCTCCCACCACTACTACTATTCTTGTCGTGGGGCATGGTTTCATTGCCTCTGCTTGACTGAGCTTCAGCCTCTCGCTCACTGTCGCATGGGGTCTCCTGTAATTCTTCCCCTGCAGACCGTCTTCCAGTCTCATCCTCAAGTGCCTGGAAGTGGTTCCGTACTTTCACTGGTGATGGATGTCTTCTTGCTCTTCTGCTCCTAACTGTTACCCTTTCCCACTGAGTTTCCTCCACTTCATTCTTACTCTCCACAACAGTCTCCTCTTCTGCTTCAACATGCTGTTCTTCCACCTCCTGTACTTCTCTTTGCTGTTGTTGTTCCAGCATCCTATCTACAAACTCTTCATCTTCTTTTATACTCTTAAGTCTACCCTCTTATACTCCTTCCATTGTTCCACCCTTAAATCAACCTTAAAAGACCCCCAGCACCAAATTCACTACACTTATAGACTGTTCTTTTAATAAAAACCAAACAAATAAGAGGTCTGCAGCACAACACCAATTTGTTTAGCATTTGGCAAGATCTATCCAGTTAGAAGCAGCTACTATCCCTGCAAATTTAATCAACTCTGTCAAAAAGAAAAGAAGTTTTAGCCATTTTAAAGTGATTCCATAATAATGAATGAGAAGACCCAATTTGCCCAAATTTTGATTCAGATTCAGACCAAAGCCAAATTGGGCAACTTCTGAATCAGTCCATGCCAAATTGAACTGTTTGTCAAAGTAGTGAATTGGGGTCCATATTAACATATGAACCACACTATTTTTATTAATTACCTTTTGTCGTGTTTATACTGCTAGCTATAGAAATCAATCACTAAATTATCAATTTGGATAATTTAGTAAAAATCAATTACTACATTATGATTACCATGGGATTTTATTGGAGTTTTTGCAATCTTGTTCATATGCAAATAAGTACTTGAAAGGCAAATTAAAGCAGAAGACACATAGTTGGTTGAAGGGTGTTGTTTTGTTTCAGTCAAACATATTATGCACTTAATAGGAACACAGTGTAAATCACCACCGCAACCACACAGTTAAATACTATAAGCTTCCTTATCCCTCAGCTCAGACTTTTCTAATCTCTTAAAGAAAGCAATGCCAGATGGCCAAGAGCAACTGCTAAGAACCACACGGAGCGGCAGAAGAATGCTGAAGCTCTGTGGTCAGACACTTTTTTCTAACAAGTAAAATATGGCTCCTCCAAGTTTGCTGCCTCAGAGTCAGAGTTGTACCATTTCTTCAGTTGTCTAAAAATAGGGTGAAACTGTGATCAATGACACTAGGGATGGGAATAAATTCAATTCAGTTCACACTGAAAGGAGAACTTACTTAATTTGCACTTTCTGAATCAATATGTGAACACAGCCATCGGTCAAAATTCACTTCTCTGAATTTTTCACTGCAGTTTTCCAGCCAAGCAATGTATATTAAAATGCATATTTTCAGGTAAAATGTGTCTTGTATTATGGAAAATTGCTTCCAAAAATGTGTATATTTGTCAAAACTGCATACAAAAATGTTTCTATTAGGAGAAATTAAAACTAAAATAATGAAGAGTTTTTATAAGGGTTTTTTTAAAAAAAAAATGCAAATGGCGATTTTTTTCAGAGAAATTGAGAGAACTGAACATTGCTACATTTGTCTGTCCATGACAGCCATGCTTTCCACACACTTTCAGGCCACACTCCCTGATGCCAGGCATACAGATAGTGCCACAAAGACTGCTCTTCATTTTCTTCATACACAACCTTAAACAGTTGCTTTGTGTGGCACCATTTTTTAAAAGTGGCCTTTTTCCTAGGAGCAATTAAGTTGTCAATGTAGCACCTTGGGACACATTTTGAATTTGGAGAGAGTGCTGAGGGCACCAATCACAGCATAGCTGCCAGGGGGGAAGGGCATAACAAAGCACTAGAGAGAGCACAGTCATTGCTGATTTTCTGTCCCTCGCCCCCAGATAACCACATGCTTAGCATGGAAAGTAAGCTATGTCTTGCCATTCCAGATTGTGGAGATAGAGCTGTTGAAGACATGAAACCTGTTTTCCCCAATGCCAGTCCTAAACTAAACCCTAAGCTACCATCCTGTACTCACTTACTTGGGAGTAAGCCCCATTAAACACAAAACGACTTACTTCAGTAGTGGACATATATACCATTGTACTGCATGCAACAGCAGAAGACATGCCCAAGTCACTTTACAAATGTGTCATATTTTGCATTTGCCCTTTGGGAAGGGGATTCTTTAACATCCACACACACTTACTGTGTAGTAGTATTTGCAGAAAATAACTTATAGGAAGTCCCCAATCTCAGACTAACCCACCACAGCAAAGATGCATCCTGGTTGCTAGGGGGGGAAAGAAGGGCAAACTATGGAGGTTCTAAGGGCTACCAGAAAATAAGACGGAAGCAGGCAACAGCCACGAGGCTGGCTCATTCCACATAAATGACTTAGAAGGGTGCCCACACTTTTTACTTCATAAATGTAAAACTCTTCTTTTTTTTCTAAGAGAGTTGGAGACAATGGAATTGTGAGCTGTATCAACCCAAATGTGGGGGGAGCATATAGAAGGCCCTGCGGCCACTGCAAGAACATTTGTACCCTGAGCCTGATGACTTGGTGTTTGTGTGAAGAACCTGTCTAGCTGTGCATTTTCGGGGTTGGTGAAGAGATCTACTACCGGTTCTCCCCACCGATACACCACCTGTTGAAAAACTGCTGGCTTCAGGTGCCACTCTGCTTCGATTGCTGTCCTGCTGAGCCAGTTGGCTACAAAATTGTTTGTGCCCGCCAGGTGATTGGCCTTCAGGGAGGCAAGGTGCTGCTGTGCCCATTTGAACAGACACTCCACCTCGATCATCAGACACTTCGATCGAGTGCTCCCTTGTTTGCTGACATACACTTTCGCAGATGAATTGTCTGTGCATATGAGAAGATGATTCCCCTTGATCTCTGATGCAAGAGCCTTCAGGCTGTCAGGCCCAGGATGCGACTCAGGAACCAGACCAGAGGTTGTAGTTAATTCGTGTTTTATCAGAGTAAGGTCCAACAAAGACTGCGCTTTCTCATGAAGCAATACAGGGATACAGGTCCTGCGACCTTGGGAGAAAGTTGACAGAGCAAGGGGCTGCTTCCCGCCTGTTCTTTAAGAAGGGGCTAAACGGGCGCGCAACCTTTCGCTCCTCCTTAACTCCCCCTCAGGTACTGCCCGCCTTCCCCCCCTTCTCTCCTGTCTTTTCAACCGTCTGCGTGTGCGTGGTGAGGGGGGAGGCATCACCTCCTCCTCTTCTGAAGTGTCCGATTCCCCTATGGGTGATAAAGGAGGAGCTGAGGGTAAACCATCTCTCCGCCTTTCTGCTGTGATCAGCCCTCCCTCTTGCTCTGAGCTGCGGAGAAGGGAGGGCCTGGGAATGTCTGGGGGGGATTCTAAAACTTCAAGGCTCTCAGGCTCCCCGTTGCTAGGCAACCCTATCTCTGGCATGTCCTCTGTTTCGGCTTCGCTCCACAGAGGGTAAGTTCCTCCCTCCTCCCTCTGCCAGCCATTTGAATCCTCTTCTGACAACCCCCCAGGAGCCCAGCTCATCCTCCCGACACCATCCCCCTTCTCAAGCTGTGCCCCCCTCCCCCTGTCTGGCTTGGGGCGGTGAGGAAAACGTTGATGGAAAAGTTTTACTAACTCTGGAGCATGCACATCATCTGCATTTTCCCATGATCTGTCAGCCACTCCATAGCCCTTCCAGTGAATCAAATACTGCAGCTTGTGGCGTCTGATCCTGGAATCCAAGATTTCCTCAACTTCAAACTCAAGCTGCTCATTTATCAGGAGTGGGGACCCAGGAGGCTCCTCCGGCCGCAGCTCATTGGGAGGGGCAGCTTTCGTCAAGAGGGATCGATGAAACACAGGATGTATTTTAAACGTGTCAGGTAGCTTCAGCCGGTACGCCACGGGATTAATTTGAGTTTCTATTTCAAAAGGACCCACCCTTTTGTCTTGTAATTTTCTACATTTGCCCGGCATCTGGAGGAAACGGGTGGACAGCCATACCTGGTCTCCTGGTTGAAGGGGGGGGCCCTCCTTCCTGTGCAGGTCAGTAACTCACTTGTACTCTGTTTTGGCTTCGTTTAACTGCTGTTTCAGTGTTTGTTGCGCCGCTTGCAATTCTTTTAGGAAGTCCTCAGCTGCCGGTACCAGCATTCCTTCTGAGCTGCTTGGAAAGACTTTAGGATGGAATCCATAATTCGCGAAGAATGGGGTTTGTTGAGTGCTGGAGTGTAGAGAATTGTTGTAGGCGAACTCTGCAAAATGCAAATATGATACCCAGTCAGTCTGTTGATAGGACACATAACTTCTTAAATATCTTTCCAAAACGGCGTTCAAGTGTTCCGTTTGCCCATCTGTCTGGGGGTGATGGGCGGAGGAGAGTTTTAATTCCGTCTGCAACTGTTTCCACATTGCTCTCCAAAATTTGGCTGTGAACTGAGTTCCTCGGTCTGAGACTACACTGTTTGGCAACCCATGCAGTCGGTAGACTTCTTTGATGAATAACTTGGCCGTTTCCTTAGCCTCTAAGGCCCCTGCACAAGGGAGGAAATGCGCCATTTTGGTGAGTAGATCTACCACGACTAAAACGGCTGTCATTCCTTGGGATTTGGGCAGATCAGTTATAAAATCCATGGAGAGATCCTTCCAGGTTTCATGTGGGACAGGTAGCGGTTGTAACAGTCCTGCTGGTTTTCCTGTTTGTGTTTTTGTCCGCAGACAGACAGAACAGGACTTTACATAGCTTTCAATATCCCTACGCATTTTAGGCCACCAGAAGTCCTTGGCCACGTTCTGAATGGTCTTGTAAATCCCAATGTGTCCCGCTGTGATGGAATCATGGCACTGGCGTAGGATTCTGAGCCTTAATTCTCCTTCTGGCACATATCTGGCTGTTTTGAACCATAATAGTCCATTCCTCCAGTGAAAGGTTACTTCTGAGTCTTGACTTTGTCCCGTCTCCTGCCCATATTTTAGTACATCTGCATCTTCTTCTTGTGCCTTTTTGAGTTCCTCTTCCCACGAAGACTGGCATGATCCCAACATTAATTTCTCTGGCGGGATCACGTACTGAGGCTGGTCCTCAGATTCACTTTCTTTGTACTGTGGCTGTCTGGATAAGGCATCAGCTCTCTGGTTTTTGGCTTGGGCTTGGTAAGTGATCTTGAAGTTAAACCTGGTGAAGAACTGGGACCATCTTATTTGTCTCTGGTTCAGCTTTCTGGCAGTTTGGAGGCTTTCCAGGTTCTTGTGGTCAGAGTGCACTTCGATCTGATGAGGGGCCCCCTCTAGGTATTGTCTCCAGTTTTCAAAAGAGTCCTTGATGGCCAGCAGCTCCTTCTCCCAAACTGTGTAATTCTTCTCTGCAGGCTTTAACTTCCGAGAGAAGTACGCACAGGGGTGCAGCTCCTTTCCTTCTTGGTCTAATTGCAGAAGGACCCCCCCCCGATAGCAAAATCTGAAGCATCTGCTTCCACGATGAAAGGGCGGGTCGGGTCAGCAAAGTGCAGAATGGGCTCAGAAGTGAACCTTCTCTTCAGCTCCTCAAAGCCCTGGGTGGCATTCTCTGTCCATTGAAACTTCTTCTTTCCCCTTAAACAGTCAGTCAGAGGAGCTGTCAATTTGGAAAACCCTGGAATGAACTTTCTGTAATAATTGGCAAACCCCAAAAACCGTTGTACATCCTTTTTGGTGACAGGTTGGCCCCAGTCCAATATACAGCTTACTTTCCCTGGGTCCATCTCCACGCCTTCCGCTGAGATTCGATATCCAAGGAAGTCTAGAGACTTGAGGTCAAATCCACATTTCTCTAATTTAGCATACAGGTGATTTTCTCTCAGTCTCTGCAACACCGTCTTCACATGCTGGTCGTGGTCTTCCTGGTTCTTTGAGAACACCAGGATATCATCTAAGTAACAGATTACATATGTGTCCAACAAGTCTCTAAACACGTCGTTCATGAATTTTTGAAAAATTCCTGGACTTCCACAAAGTCCGAACGGCATGACCAGGTATTCATACTGTCCGTAAGCGGTCAAGAACCCTGTTTTCCATTCATCTCCTTGCTTCATTCTGATCAGATTGTACGCTCCTCTCAAATCCAACTTCGTGAAGATTTTTGCAGAGCGCAGTCGGTCCAACAACTCTGAGATCAGGGGCAGCGGGTAGCTGTTGGGGATGGTGATCTGGTTCAATGCGCGATAGTCGTTACAGGGTCTGAGTTCCCCCCCTTCTTTTTCACAAACAATAGTGGCGCTCCAGCAGGGGATTGTGAGGGGCGTATGAATCCTCGTCTCAGGTTTTTATCCAGGAATTCCTTCAGGGCCTCCCTCTCAATCTCTGTGAGAGAGTAGATTCTCCCTGATGGAATGCTGGCTCCTGGCACTAGATCAATCGCACAGTCGTAAGGGCAGTGGGGGGGTAAAGTCTCTGCCTCCTTTTCATCAAACACATCTTTGAATTCTTCATACTTTGGCGGCAGGGTCACTTGCTCAATCTCTTGCACTGCCCCCGCTAAGGTGTTCTTGATTCCTTCAGGTTGACAGTTCTCCTGGCAATACTGTGAGGTGAACCACACCACCGCCTCCTTCCAACTTATTGTGGGTTCATGCTTTGCTAGCCAGGGCATTCCCAGAATCACCTCAAAGTTCGAGAGATCTGACACGTATAGCGAAATGAACTCTTCGTGCCCAGGGATTTGAACTTTCACTTCCTCCGTGGCTTGTGTCACCCCTCCTGACTTCAGGGGTCTCCCATCGATAGTCTCCACAGCTAGGGGAGCGTTCAGTTTCCACTGGGAAATTCCATGACGCTTGACTAACTTTACATCAATAAAATTTGTGGAGGCTCCACTGTCAATTAAGGCAGTGGAATTAAACACCACTCCTCTGGAAGTTGTAATCCGAATAGGCAAGACCAACACCCCCTTTGAGGGAGGTTGGATCATTGGGGGGCCTTTATACAACGCTGCCCCCAGTCCACCGGCCTGCACGTGGACTGGGTGTTCTAGTTTCCCGACGGCTCAGCTTTCCCCCCTTTTAGTCCACAGTCTCTGGCCACGTGGCCCGGCTTTGAACAATAAAAGCATAAACGTTCTCGGCGGCGTCTTTCCTTTTCTTCTTCCGACAGTCTTGGCCTAGCCCCTCCCTATCCCTCAGCTGCATTACCTGCCATTCCTGCAGAGGGAAGGGTCTTGCTGCGAGATGCCGAGGCTGAGTATCTCGGGACCTCCTGCTTCCTTTCCAGGCGCCTTCCTTCCATCCGGTGATCTATCTGTAGGCATAGCCGGATGAGCCCTGGTAGGTCAGCGGGGGGGGGAGGTCCTGGCCAACATCCAGGATTTCAGCATTTAATCCACTCCGGTACATAAACATCAGGGCGGCGTCATTGTAACCAGTTTCCTGGGACAGAATTTTAAAAGCGTTAGTGTACTCGGAAACAGTCCCTTTAGCTTGCTTCAGAGCGCCTAGTTGCCGCGCTACTGTTTCAGCCCTTTGCGGGTCATCTCGGTCATCTCCTGTATAAATCCTCTGTACCTTCTTAAGACAGTATCTTTTCTCACGAGATACGGAGTCACCCATTTTGCAGCTTCTCCCTCCAGGAGGCTAATCACGAAGGCCACTTTAGCCCCATCGTCTGGAAACTCCATGTGCCTGACATCCAGATATAACTCACATTGAGCCACGAAAGTTGCCAACTGATCACTTTGTCCCGCGTATTTTGGGGGCAATCCAATGGGAACCTTTACTGCGGCAGCTGGAGGGGCTGTTTGCATCTGGTCTATCGTGGCCTTCAAGGTTTGATTATCCGTCTTCAGCGCCTTGACTGCTGGTAGCAGGGCTTGGACATCCGTCTGCAATTCAGCTACCTTAGTCCTCAAGAGTTTCACTTCTTCCGTCTCAGAAGTGGGGTTCGTCCCCCCCGCTGCTCCCTTTGACATCTTGTCCCAGTCAAGTGAAGAGAGCGTTGAGGGTGATTTAGGTGGCTCTGTCAAGCTGTCAGGCCCAGGATGCGACTCAGGAACCAGACCAGAGGTTGTAGTTAATTCGTGTTTTATTAGAGTAAGGTCCAACAAAGACTGCGCTTTCTCATGAAGCAATACAGGGATACAGGTCCTGCGACCTTGGGAGAAAGTTGACAGAGCAAGGGACTTCTTCCCGCCTGTTCTTTAAGAAGGGGCTAAACAGGCGCGCAACCTTTCGCTCCTCCTTAACTCCCCCTCAGGTACTGCCCGCCTTCCCCCCCTTCTCTCCTGTCTTTTCAACCGTCTGCGTGTGCGTGGTGAGGGGGGAGGCATCACCTCCTCCTCTTCTGAAGTGTCCGATTCCCCTACGGGTGATAAAGAAGGGGCTGAGGGTAAACCATCTCTCCGCCTTTCTGCTGTGATCAGCCCTCCCTCTTGCTCTGAGCTGCGGAGAAGGGAGGGCCTGGGAATGTCTGGGGGGGATTCTAAAACTTCAAGCCTCTCAGGCTCCCCGTTGCTAGGCGACCCTATCTCTGGCATGTCCTCTGTTTCGGCTTCGCTCCACAGAGGGTAAGTTCCTCCCTCCTCCCTCTGCCAGCCATTTGAATCCTCTTCTGACAACCCCCCAGGACCCCAGCTCATCCTCCCGACACAGGCCCAGCCTGAAGGCCGGTAACTCCAATATAGTAGGGCCCCACTCAGACAGTGGATTACATTCCAGACCCCTGTCTAAAAGCAAAACCCACTGAAAAGCGGAACTCCATCAATAAAATGGCGCCTGACACCCAAAAACTCTGTAAAAGCGGAACAAGTGCTGTATGAGTGGGGCCTTATTCTAATTGAAAACCGCCGTATTAGTGGAATGCCGAAAAGAGGGCCACCGAAAAGTGGGGCCCTACTGTACATTTATACTGAGCTCCGCTTCCGCCACTGACCATGACCCCCCCATCCATACAGACTTGCATCTGACGTCCTGATTATGCGTGGGGGATCTTCCAACCTGACCCCTAGGATCAACCGTTGAGGCTCCAACCACCACCTCAGCTCTGTTCTCACAGCTGGAGGAATGATTACCGAGCATCTGTGTCGGAGTAGAACTGCATCCTGGTGGGGCAGAAGGAGCTGTTGTAGTGTTCTTGACTGGAATTGAACCCATGGGACTACATCGTATGACAAGACCATGGACCCTAGGAGTCAAGCTAGAATCATCAGGTCCATCTCGGGAGATGGGGCTGCATCCAGAAGTAGCTGATGGAGTCTTAACACCCTTTCTTCAGTAAGCCTCATTCATAAGAGGTGCGTGTCCAGTTGCACTCCCAAGTGAGAAATAATTTGGGATGGGGTCAGCATGCTCTTCCCCAAGTTTACCACAAAACCCAGCCCCTGGAGCCAATGTGAGGCTAATGTGAGATGAGTGTCTATCCAGGACTGGTCCATAGATGGTGCTCTCACCAGGATGTCATCCAGGTAGGGATGTACACAATCCCCATTGTTCTGAGATGAGCCACCATGGCTACCAGCATCTTGGTGAACACCCTTGGTGCTGAGGAGAGGCCGAAGGGCAAAGCCTGGTACTAGAAGTATCTGTCGTCGTATGAGAACCGGAGAAAAACCTGTGTTGCCTGCGAATTGGAATATGCAGATACGCCTCAGAGAGGTCCACAGAGGTCAACCAATCCCCCTTTCTTAGAACCACTGTTATGGATCGAAGGGTTTCCATTTTGAAATGTTTCCTGGCCACCAACCTGCTGATCCATTTTAGATCTAACATGGACCTGGTATCGCCATTTTTTGGTCTACCAAGAAAAGAATTGAAAAGACCCCTAATTTCCTCTCTGAGGGAACCACTGGCTCTACTGCCTGAATGCTCAGCAAATGCTGAATGGCTTGCAGATAACGTTGGTGTTTCTCTGGTTTTCAACAGGGCTGTGGAGTCAGAGTCGGAGTTGTGGAGTCGGAAGCAATTTTGGGTGGAGTTGGAAGCAATTTTGGGTGGAGTCGGAGTCAGTAGAAATGTACTGACTCCGACTTCAAAATAAAATTAATATTAATACATTTGCCATTTATGAAGGAGTCAGAGTCGGAGTCAGACAGTAGAAAAATAGAGGAGTCTGAGTTGGAGTCGAAGGTTTCACATACTGACTCCACAGCCCTGGTTTTCAAGACCTTGGGGTGAGCAAGAACTGATAGTGTGGAACATGAACAAACTCTATAGCATATCCCATGGATACTGTGACGAGCACCCAGTTGTCCGAAGTGATGTCTCTCCACCGGGGGGGCAAACTCCAGCAGCCTTGCTCCCACCCCACGAGAGACCTCTGGAAACTGCCAGTCAGGAGGAGGGGCCCTTTTCGGCGCCCTTCTGGGGTTTTCCTGAGGAGAAAAATGCACCTCCCAATTTCGTTGAGGAGATGCGCGCACCACCTCTATCCTGTCTGCCCCAGCAAAACCTGCTAGAAGACTGGCCTCTAAATCTGGAGGGCTCTCTTGAGGAATGAAAAAACTGGTTCTGTCTGTTCTCCCATTCATCTTCTTTAGCCATAGAGAGCGCTTTCTTCTTATCTCTAGTCTCTACCAGGTGAGCCTCCAGAGATTTGCCGAATAACTTAGAACCTGAAAAGGGGAGGGCAGTGAGGTGAGTCTGTGACCCTGCATCCACTGTCCATTGCCTGAGCCAAATACTGCGCCGTGCCACAGTAGATGCCGCCATGGGCCTTGCCGCAAATTGTACAACGTCCATGGATGCATCGCCAACACAGCTGAGACATACGCCATTTTCTTTAAACTGTCCTTCACGAATTTTGGGACATTGTCCCTTGCACCCATCTCTTCTGCCCACATGAACACTGCCCTGGAAAAAACTGAGGAAGTGGCTGCAGCCCTGAAGCCCACAGCATCTACCTCAAAATTCTTGCAAAGAGTCCCTTCAACCTGCTTATCACATTGGTCCTTAGGCCCCCCTCGCCTTCAGCCGGGACTACTGCTGAGCAGGCGAGGGTGGCAATAGGCAGTTCCACTGTAAGGAAACACAACTGTGCCATGATCCTTTCAGCAAAGACATAATGCTTCTTTGCCCACTTAGCAGGCAGCTTTGATTTACATGGTGACACCCATTCCGCACATCATCAAACGCCTGAGGAAAAGGAGCAGTAACTAGCTTCGTGTCAGTCGAAGGAAAGGCCTTTTTAGCTCCTGCCAAAGCCGACTGGGTGGGTGCTTTGATTCCCCCTCAGTCTCTGGCAACTGCAGCACTCTGTGTGCCTTCAAGAGGAGGGATTGAAAAACCTCTGGGGCGAAGAGCCTAGGTTGCACCTGGGTCACTTCTAGGTCCTCTTCTGACAACTCCCCCTCTTCCCTGTCCTGTTCAGGCAGGTCATCGGAGTCAGACAATGCCCCCTGTTGGCCAGTGACCCACTTGGGCGACTCTCCTTGCACCTGCCACCCCTGAGCCATCAAGGGTATGGGACACGCGTGGATCTGAGTGGGTGAGCGCCTCATGACCCCCCAATTCAATGCATCCAGGAAGAACCTTGTCCCCTATGGGGGCTGCCTTAGCCCCCCTGCTGCATGGTGTGGCAGGGGGTGGAGGTGTGCCCCCCGGCGTGCCCCCCCGGCTGGTGACTGGATTAGAAAAGAGGATCTGGAATAGCTGTGGTGTGATGGCAAAATGCCATATCTGTCCTCCTTGCTAGAGTCGCCGGAGGGAGATCTGTGCCTCCGCTTTCCCTTATGGGAGTGCCTATTTGAGTGTCTGTCCTGCTTACGTTTAAGGGCATGGTGGATGGAACCACTGATTTCACAGGCGATAAACTCCTTAACCCAAGACATGAACGTGGGGGACTGAGACTGGGGGGTGGGAGCTTCCATACCTTCATCCAAAATATTTAACATCCCCTCCTGCTGCCCCTGCTTGGGGATGCAGAAAGCACAGGCTGAGCACTTGTGGAGCCCTGTTCCTGTGGTTCCCTGGAGTCCATCACCTCTCCCGCATGACAGGAGTCTTGGTGGAGGAAACAAGGAAGATGCAGGTGAAGCCACTAAATGGGGTCCATGGCTATCCCGCGCTTAGAAGAAAACCATGGGAAAAACTGCTGCTATGGTCAGCCACCTTAGCTGGAGCTGCTCAACTCCCTGCTGTCTTGTGCTCTCTGAAGTCAAAGCAATGTACCCTCAGGCTGCACACCACACTCATTCTTCCCAGGAAGGGGGGGAGCCTGAGGCCATGATCCCATTAGGTACAGACTTTGTGGGAATGCAGCACCATGGAGCAAGGAGACAGTCTCCCATCCAAGTGGTGGCTGCTGTTGCTGAGGCACTGCAGCTAGCCCCAAACCCCAAGAGTGACGCCAGAAAGCCCAGCCAGCCTTGACAAAAACTTCCAAACCCCAGACTCACGGAGTGAAGGCAGGGAGGGAAAGGGAGAGAGAAGACACAAACAAGAGAGTGAGAGACAAGATAGAAAATTCTAAAGTAAGGAAAGGAGAGCTGTGATAGGAGAACAAAAAACTGCTAGGAAACTGAGGGGGGGGAGAAGCTCTGAACAGAGAGGAGACCCAACCTTCACTGACCACAGGCAGGGCCGGTCTGGAGAAGGGGATGACTCCTCCCCCTGGAGAGCAGATCAAGAAGTTTAGAGACCCTGCCTGTCAGGGCCAGTAGTAGGAGTCATTCCTAAACAGGAATGTCCTCCAGCCCTAACTAGCAAATTACTTTTAAAAAAATGAAAGCTCAAAGTCTGAGGTCACATGCCTGGAGGCACCAAGGGAGGGTTTGTTTTTTTTACTTAGACCAGTTTTGTTTCATGGATGGGGATACTGGGAGGACATCATTATTATTTTTAGCCTTGGTCTTCTCCCGACGCTCATCAGTGTCCGATTGGACAATTAATGGCCAGAAGATAGCCCAGGTTAGGCAATATAGATATCTCGGGGTCTTGTTTCACTTTTCTCTTTCCTGGTCTGCTCATATACGCTCCGCTGCCCAAACTGCCCGAAACACACTAAAAGCCATTCTTTGGTTTTTTTACACTAGGGGTGGGCACTATATACCTGCTGCCATCCAGGTTCTCAGTTCTAAGATCTTTCCCCAACTCCTTTATGGTGTTCTACTTTGGGCCCAGACTTTTGACCCCAAGGTTGAATCAATCTTATCAACCTTTTTAAGATCAATTTTCGGTGTACCTCGATGTGTCCCAGCCGCCGGCCTTCACCTAGAGTCCGGACTGCCCTCACTTGAATCCCTTGCCTGGTCCTTAGCTTTCAAATATTGGACCAAATTAGCTTACACAAGCCCCGCCTCAGGACATGTACATCTCCTCTGGAAGGACGTCTTTTCCAGCACATGGTCAAAAACATTACTTGCCAAACTGGCCACACTAGGCTTCTCAGTGGACTTTCTAGCCTCACTAGAGCCTGGATTAGCCAAACGGGCCATCAAGACCCGGATTAAGGACATCTATTTTCAAAATTCAATGTCAGATGCTGCTAAAACCTGCTCCCCTACCCACTCCGATTTAAACTTCACATTTCCTAATCCTGCCACCTACCTGGAAATTCTGACTATTCCTAAATATCGTCTAGCTTTCTCCAAGGCTCGTTTTAACTGTCTCTTTTCTTCACTCTTAGAAGGCCGTTTCCAGGGTATACCTCTCGAACTCCGCCTATGCCCCTGTAGGAATGTAGACGTCGAACCACTGTCTCACGTTCTCTTTGTATGTCCCTACTATAATGTTGAATGCCTTAGGTACCTAAATCCTATTATGAAAAGCTTCCCGGACAGGCCTGTTGGCTGATTACTGAAACATTTTCTGGCCGGCACTGACAAGTTAACCACCCTATCTGCTGCTAAGTTCATCTTTGCTGCCCAAATTATACGTAAGAAGATCTCTCTGAGACAGTAATGTTTATTTTAATGCTGTATTTTAGCTCTATTTTATAACTTATATTCTTTTACCTCCTGTTAAATCAATTGTATATTGGCTCTATTACCGCGTAATAAAATTTGATTGATTGATTGATATTTTTAGCCTATTCAGCTTTGCCTCATTCCAAGCTGCTGAAATTTTTAAAATTCTAAATGCTAAAACGACTAAATGCTAAAATTGAGGGAAGGGAAGATTTTTAGTCTGCCTCATCTTGAAAGCTTGGGTAGACAGACAAAATAAAACAGAATATTTATTTATTTATTTATTGCATTTGTATACCACCCCATAGCCAAAGCTCTCTAGGCGGTTTACAACAATTAAAAACATTAAAAACAAATATACAAATTTAAAACACATTTTTAAAAAGCAATTTAAAAACACATGCTAAATAAAAGAAGAATAGAATATATTTCAAATATAAAGTGCTTAGGACTGGACTTGGGAGAATCTGCAATAGAAGGGAATACGGCAAGTGGAAAGCAGCCACCTTATATGACTTCCTTTGAATCATTGCTTCTGAAAACAAAAACCTAAGAAGAGCCTTGCTTGATCAGAGAAAGGCCTATCTAGCCCTGCATTCTCTTCTCACAGTGGCCAACCAGATGCCTGTGGAATGCCAACAAGGAGGCTGTTGAGCACAATTGCACTCATGATCCCCAGAAACTTCTTCAAAGGCATCGTGGAGCATGTATTTATTTACTAATAGGCAAAAAAAACCTTGCAGTTTAAGAACGCAGCTATAGCCCACAGACATTTCTATCACACTTTAAAAAGCAGGGAAATTGGGAAGCTATAGTGAATGCACCAGGGGAGCAGGAGACCTGACCTCCTCTCTGAGAGGTTGTACTGCCCTACCAATTTGTCAAAATGCAAACACAATTTGGGTTGGTTTTCACAGTCCAATCCACTTCCTGTGTAGCTTGGAAGAATTTGGTAACATGTGCCTCTGAGCATATGGTGACTGGTGGCAACACCTGCCATCTCCAAAGATGGAGAATTACATTTTTGTATGTTTGTTGGTGTTCTTACTTTGCTTCTTTTCTGTTTCTACTGTTTCTACAGAGAATCTAACCTAGAAAATTATATTTCTCTCATTATTCACCCTAGAAATCTGTGTCAAATTTATTTTTAATAATTTATTTGCCTTTTTATTGGTCCATGTCATATGATGGTGAAGACAGCCTTTTGTGTTTCAAACTGGAGGTTATGTTCTATTTCTATTTTGGATGCATTAACAGTTGAATCTGAAACTGCAGTTTGATGTAAAATCAGACTGATTACAATATGTTGCTACTTAAGCAATGATTCTAGCTGTTGGAGAAACAAACTTGGCCTGCCCAAGATGCATGTTTTCAGCATATTATGCTTAAACCACTTCACTTAAAGAAATATTGGCATGGTCAATTAAAAACAAAGAGCACACCTAAAATTTTGCTAGAATATATTTCACCTCCTACTGTTATATCTTGTGCAAACTGAGACACTCCTCATGTCCATTGGAAACTATTCTGCAGAATAGTCAGTGCCACTATTCCACAATTCTTTTTAGAGTTTTTTTAGTGTAAATTTTGCAAAGTGTTGCTGTACTTCACATATTCACAGAAATAGATGCAAAAGAGAATGATTTACTATAGGAAACTTCACTAAAATTGCAAAGTAAATCAAACATATTTAAAGTGACTATCTGAACTATATCAACTGTCTTAATACTGTTGCTTCCTCCCTGCTAAAACAAGATCAGCACAGATTCTTTGGAGGAAGCCATGACTGTCTAAAGGGAAATAAAGGTATGGTGTGGGTGTGGTCCCCTGATTAGGCAAGCCCAGCAGCTGTAAGTCTGGCTTTTAGAACACTGACAGTTGGTTCTTACTGAGCATGCCCGGGCTTATAATTGACTCCAATGTTAAATTTCTTAAATTAATAAAGAATTGGCTGGGCACTTTTTTAGCTTTTAAAGTTCAGAAGATGAAGGTCAGAGTATCCGCAAGGTCAATAATAGGATTACAGGTACTCTGTGAACATGGCTGATTTTTAATTAATTTCAACAAATTATGAGAACTCTGACATAAAAAAGTCCAACAGGGGTCTGGCTTTTCTTCTTCTCTTTTTACACTTTGAACTCTCAATTCTCTCTGACTGTTTTGTGTATCACCATGAAAATTTAGAGGGTTGTTAAGCAAGCATTTCTGAGTTCAGGACTATAAGTTTTGTAAGGTTTTGTTTTGAAATGAGCTTATGGGAAGCATCAGAATGGCATGGGGGTATTTTCAATTTAACATTGTGGAATGCAAAGAATCCATGCTGGCTATAGTATACAGCCACTCTCGTGGCTGTATAATTTTTGGCTAGCAATGCATGTTGTGGCACCATCTTATTAAATGCAAACAAAATTTTCATTGGTGAGACAGGTGCACTTGGGGCATGTTTATGCCATTTATTTCTAAAGTTCTTATTCCTAATAACTGCACTTTTTATTTCTCAATAAGCCAACTAGCAACTTTACCCTTTTTAAAAAGCCAACACCAGAAGATCTAGAGACCTAATTTAAATAGCACTTTAAAGGGTAACAAATGTATTATTAAATGAACTTTTTAAGGATTACTAAAAGTGATACATCTAATGAAGTGAACTGTAGCTCAAAACAGCTTATGCCATAATAACTTTGTTGAAGATGCTAGTACTGTTCCTTTTGCTGTTTTGCTAAAATTGCACTATGATCTACTTTACAGGGGTTGTTGCAAGTACAAAAGACTATAAAAGACTTGGACAAATTTAAAATGTTATTACAAAAAGTAGTAGAGCCTGTATGTCATATGGAAGCATAGACTGGAGTCTGCCTACATACCCTACCTAGCCAAGACTGCAGGCAGCCATACATTGGATTTGCCACAGATCTACATGTAAAATCCAATGTTTGTAGGCCTGAATATCCTGGGTTTGTTCCAGATTCTTTTTTGCTTGATTTTTAGGGATTTTTTTCATTATTCTAAACTTGGCCATACACATACACCTCCCTCAGTTCAAAATCTGGGGCAGGCAAGGCTGGAGAGAGACTATTTATTTTAATTATTCCTTATTTATCAGTATTGCATTTATGTCAATCCCACCTTTTCTCCAAGGAGCTTAAGGTGGTAATCATGGGTCTTCTTTTCCCCATATTATCCTCACTACAATCCTGCTAGGAGATTAGGCTGAGAGCCTGTGACTGGCCAAAGGTCACACAGCGAGTTTCATGATTGATTTTAACCCTGATCTCCCATGTCCTAGTCCACTTAATATCCCTCCACCTTATTCCACATTCTGGAAAGAAGACTTAGAAGTGAGTAAGCTGGGAGAGATAATGTTTGAGGGAGCAAGAGCTCTTGGGCCAGCTAAGAGTGGTAGAGCTGGAGGAACATAGGTTTCCCATCTATCACTCTACAAAAGCAGGGAAGGGTGGGGGATGAGGCCATAAGCTTTGAAGGAAAGGGTAAGGAACTAATGTTGATCTGAGAGTACACAGAAAACTGTTGCATGGATTTTAGGAGGGGATCATGTGATCAGACAGATGAGTGAGATGAATGGCATTTCTCTTATTAGGAACTTCTATGCCAGATGACCTTGCAACAGTCATAGCTCACTTTTTTCTAGCCCTTTTATGACAATGTATTCATCTATACATACCATTTCCTTCAGACATTAATCTGGGGACTGCAATAACCTCCTGACTCCTCACAGATGGTCAAAGTAAAAGGTTAACATCACATAGCAAGTAAGGGCTATGGAGCTCATGTATTTGGATGGCATGAAGGGATGGGAACGCTGAGGAATACTTTTTGAAAGACTCACTTATGAGACAAATTGGCAGTTCGATATACACTGTCCATTGCTTCTTTTCCGTTATGAAAGCTGTAGCCAAAATACATTTTACCACACCTTGATTAAGATTTGATAAGAGACGCACAAAATTGCTCCAGGAGTTAGATGTAAGCCCATAGGCCACCAGCTGCTGATAGTCTGGAACAGCCAACCTTCATGCTGACTTTTGGGGTCCATTCTGATCCCAGAGGCACTTTTCATTGTGTAATTTACACATAAGTAGACCTACAGGGGACATTGTCACAAATTTTAACTTGTACAGTCACCAAATTTCAGCCAGATACCACTTAATGTTTTCCTTTTGGATACAAAAAACCACTGGAGTCCACATATACCCCAGCAAAAAGCCCTGGGAGCATTTTTTTTTTGCTTCAGGTGCACTTTTATTGTGTAATTGACACATGAATTGACCTACAGGGTTGTCCTCCTGTACAACATCCACAATTTTTAGCCAGTTGCCACTTATTGTTTTTCTTCCAGAAACAAAAAACCACCAGGGTCCAAATATAGATCAGAATTTGTGTTGTAACCAGTATGCATGGGGAAGGAGCCAGCGTACACTGCTCAGAAAAATTCTACGTCCTCTGAATAAGGTTTTTTTTGTATCAAGGTCCTTTGGTATTGTCAAGCACATTTGTTCTGGCAACACAGATAAAAATGGTCTCTGGGGGACAAAATTACCCCATCCTTCCATGGGAAATCTCATTGCGGTACAAATATATCTGAAAGACAGTGCCTGCACGAAGAAGGGGACTACCACTGCTCAGGGAAGAAGGAGAGCAATCTGCCTGCCTGCCTGCCTGCTTGCTGCTACTGCTCAGCTACCACCACTCCCCTCCCTGCTGGACTTCTGCTTGGCGGGTGTCACGCCTTGCAGGACCAGGCCCCCAGGCACTCAGCCAGCTGTGGCTGATATCGTCCACCTGTCCCTTCCCTGGAGGGGATACATAAGCCGGCTGGCTGAGGTGGCTCCTGCTTTACAGATTGCCTGGCTTTTTGCGGGTCTTGAGTCATGTGCCTGGGAGAGAGGACTCAGAGGCAAATGGGGAGACTTGAGGGGGGCCCAATTAGTGTAGTGACGGGTAGAGGGAGAGATGGCATTGTGAGGAGGACTTGCCAGGTAAGGGGAACGTGGCCCAGGCAGTTAACGGCTGTGCCTTGTTCCGGTCCTCCTCACACCCGCAGGCTTGTTGGTTGCCCTATCAGGCAGCTCTCAGGCCTCCGGATGCTGCTGCTAAATGCCAGATTGGTGCATATTAAGATCTCCCTCATTCACGATTTAATTGTGGATGAGGCAGCTGATCTGGCATGTATAACTGAGACCTGGGTGGGTGAGTCAGTCTCTCCCAGCTATGTCCACCAGGGTACCTGGTCCAGCATCAGGGTAGACCTGAGGGTCGGGGAGGGGGGGTTGCTGTGGTCTATAGGAGCTCCATCTTCTTCTGCAGGCACCCTGTCCATGTGACTACTGGTCTGGAGTGTTTGCACCTTGAGTTGGGTCAGCAGAACAGACTGGGGATTCTATTGGTGTACCGCCCACCCAGCTGCCCAACAGACTCCCTAGCTGAGCTGACGGAGGTGGTCTCAGGTGTACTGTTGAGATCCCCCATACTGTTGGTTCTGGGGGATGTCAACATCCATGCCGAGGCCACCTTATCCGGCGCAGCTCAAGATTTCATGGTCTCCATGACAACCATGGGACTGTCCCAATATGCCATTGGCCTAACACATGTAGCAGGGCATACTCTAGATTTGGTTTTTGCAACTGGACATGGAGATGGTGATCTGAATGTGGGGGGCCTTACATCAGTCCCTCTGTCATTGACAGATCACTGCTTGCTGAAGTTTAGACTTACAGCGGCTTTTCCCCTCTGCGAGGGTGGGGGACCTCTTAAGTTGGTCTGCCCCCAGAGACTAATGGATCCGGATGGTTTCCAAAGGGCTCTGGGGAGTTTTCTGGCTGATACAGCTGGCACTCCTGTTGAAACCCTGGTTGAACTGTGGAATACAGAAGTGACCCAGGCAGTTGACATGATTGCTCCTGAGTGCACTCTCCTGTGTAGAGCTTGTATGGCTCCATGGTATAACCCAGAGCTGAGAGTGATGAACCAATATAGGAGACGGCTTGAGTGCAGATGGAGACGAACTCCTAGTGGATGCAATTACGCACTGGTAAGTGCCAATAGTAAACTATATTTAGGGGCAGTAAGGGCAGCAAAAAAATTCACTATCAAATCATCAATCTGCCGCCCAGCAGAACTCTTCAGAACAAGGACATGGTAGAACCATCGGAGGCCCGCTGTAATGAATTTGCTAGGCACTTCCAGGATAAAATCTTTAGCATCTGCCAGGACTTAGACTCCAGTGTTATAACAGGTGAATGAAGTGTGGTTTCCAGAGCACAGCCTTGTCCTGATTTCTTGGATGACTTTCAGTTGGTACACCTTGAGGTCGTTGACAAGGTGCTTGGACAGGTTCGTGCAACCACTTCTGTGCTGGATCCTTGCCCGTCTTGGCTAATAAAAGCTAGCAGGGATGGAACAGCCAGCTGGGTCAGGGAAGTGATTACAGGAGGGCCCCGCTTCTCGGCGTTCCGCTAATACGGCACCAGCGGAGCGATCAGCTGGAGGGGAGCTGGAGGTCCCTGTGCTCCAGCTCATCGTGCCGGAGGAGGGGAAGATCACCTGTAGAGCGCTACAGCTGATCTCCTCTTCTGGCGCGATCAGACTCCCGCGCTCGAGCTGATTGCGCTGGAGGAGGGGAAGATCAGCTGTAGTGCGCTACAGCTGATCTTCTTCTCCAGTGCGATCATTGGGTTAGGTTCCAGACCCCTGCGCTACAGGTGATCCACTTTTTGGTGCTTTTCGCTTTTCGGCCGGGGTCTGGAACCTAACCTGCCTTATGAGTGGGGCACTACTGTAATGCCTGTCTACCAGAGGGGGTGGTCCCTGGCTGCCTGAAAGAGACGGTAGTGAAACAACTCCTGAAGAGACCCTCCCTGGACCCAGAAAATCCCAATAACTATAGGCCGGTAGCAAATGTTCTATTCCTGGGCAAAGTCCTTGAACGAGTGGTGGCAGACCAGCTCCAGACACTCTTGGATGAGACCAATTATCTGGATCCATTTCAGTCAGGTTTCAGGCCTGGTTTTGGCACAGAAACAGCCTTAGTCATCTCTGTTGAGAGAGAGACGGGGGAGTGTGACTCTGTTGATTCTCCTTGATCTCTCAGCGGCTTTCGATACCATCGACCATGGTATTCTTCTGGGGAGACTGGCTGAGTTGGGAGTGGGAGGGACTGCATGGCGGTGGTTCTGCTCCTACTTGGCGGGTCGCCTCCAGAAGGTCGTGCTTGGGGAACATTGCTCAGCACCATGGACTCTCCAATACGGGGTTCCACAGGGGTCAGTTCTGTCCCCCAAGCTGTTCAACATCTACATGACACCATTGGGTGCGGTCATCCGGAGCTTTGGAGTGCGTTGCCATCAGTATGCTGATGACACGCAGCTCTATTTCTCCTTTTCATCTTCTTCAGGTGAGGCTGTCAATGTGCTGAACCGGTGCCTGGCTGCGACAATGGACTGGATGAGGGCTAATAAACTGAGGCTCAATCCAGACAAGACTGAGATGCTGCTAGTGGGTGGTTCTTCTGACCGGATGGTGGATGTCCAACCTGTCCTGGATGGGGTTACACTCCTCCTGAAGAAGCAGATTCGTAGTTTGGGGGTTCTCCTAGAACCATCTCTGTCACGTGAGGCTCAGGTAGCCTCAGTGGCACGGAGTGCCTTCTACCAACTTTGGTTGGTGGTCCAGCTACAACCCTATCAGGACAGGGATAACCTGGCTTCAGTTGTCCATGCTCTGGTAACCTCCAAGTTAGATTACTGCTATGCTCTCTTCGTGGGGCTGCCTTTGAAGACAGTTCGGACAGTTCGGAAGCTGCAGCTTGTGCAAAATGCAGCGGCCAGATTGGTAACAGGGGCCAGACGGTTTGAACATATAAAACCGATTCTGGCCCACTTGCATTGGCTGCCTGTATATTTCTGAGCTCGACTCAAGGTGCTGGTTTTAACCTATGAAGCCTTACATGGCTTAGGACCACAATACCTGATGGAACAGCTTTCCTGACATGAACACACCGCATCATCTAAGGCCCTCCTCCAGGTGCCTCCTCCGAGGGAAGCTGGGAGTCTGGCAACAAGGGAGAGGGCCTTCTCAGTGGTGGCCCTCAAATTATGGAATGATTTTTATGACGAGGTGTGCCTGGCGCCAACACTTTTATCTTTTCGGCGCCAGGTCTCTTCTCCCAGGCATTTTAGCATGTGTTTTTAATTTTTTTTTAAAAAAAATTAAATTGTGTTTTTAAATTGTTTTTTGTGTTTTAAAATTTGTATATTTGTTATTATTGTTTTTAATTAGAGAGCTTCGGCTATAAGGCGGTATATAAATGTAATAAATATATAAATATAAATGTGATTTTTCTGCCAGCTTTGCATAAAGGTTAAGATAGTGATAGGTGTGACAGAATAACTCAATGATATCGAGAAATAGTGATGGAGAAAACCAAAATCTATCAATAATTACACTTTTGCAATTGCTGCACAGTAATCATATGAGTGGGGGCTAAATTGAAGGCCCTGCTTCAGTGCAATGGTTTTGGACTGAAAGTTGTCCAGGTGATGCCAGAGACGATAGCAATAAGCAGTTTTGTTCTCCAAGATGTACCCCAGACTGACGCCTGCTTACTTTGTTTCACAGAAGCCAATGAGCGCCATTAGCAACTGAAGCAGCACACATTGGGATAACCTTGCCCCTCTTTATCTGGATAGCCTTACTTTGAGTTCCACTTCTTTGTCATACTAGCATGTGACTGGATGTTGGGCATGTGTGAGAGAATGCTGAGGATGTGTGACAAAGAAAGAGAACACTGAGAAGCTGGGCCAGCCCAACAATTAGGCAGAATACCCAAGCAACTGTAGCAGTCCCTGGCTATTCCTATTGAGCCTCCAGCCATTCCCCTCTGTTGCTATGTGGCCTCTCCTCCTACCAAAGAAATCTGGCCTACTGCCTCATGTGTGGTGGAGGACACTATCCCGTCTCCAGTGTTGAAGTACGATTCAGCTGTCAGTCCAACTTACTTCTGTATGTGCTCTCCTTTGCCTCAGGCAGCAAAAATGTCTTGGGCTGGTGCTGCCAGATAGATATTCATTAATGAACACTGTGACAAAGAGACTTTTCAGATGCTACTGATCTGGTTAAACTCTTACAAATAGTTGTTCATGTGATCAGCTCTGAGATCAGGTTGGTTGAAGACCCAGGACATTTTTCCATTCTATGTACTCTCTAATGTTCTGTTTGCTTTATTCAGGTGGGCAGGAGATGCATTTTGTTTTCATGTAGTCTGAGTATTTATTCTTGTTTTTATATCCTTTTGAAGGTTGCAAGTTACTTTGAGTTTTCAATTTGGAAAAAACTGACTAATAACTATAATAAATAATAAAATAATAATAATAAATAATATCTGGGAGGTATATCTTCTTTCCCCTTGCATGCTACTTGTGGGATGCTCCAATCTGCCTCCATGTAAACCTGGGGGCAGGGTATAACTTATTATTTCCCCTGTTATTTATCTTCGTAAGAGCTAAGTAAAAATGCTTTAGATAAATAAATTATAACTTTCAGGAGCTTAACAATCTGGTGCATGCTATATGAACACCTAGCTTCAATGCAAGATATTGGTCTAAATAAGCAATTTTGTAACTGTGGCCTATTGGACACCAGTTGTCTTTGGTGCACTTTCCAGATGGTCCCAAGGAAAACAAAGGAGCCTTTGAAGTTTTAGCCACCTTCTGAAAAGGCAAGCCTTTTTCATTTCAGCTGTAAAAATTTAAACTGAAAAGCTGCTTGCCTCTTCAACAGGGAAAGTGGTTTAAAAGGAAACTTCAAAGAATTCTACCAGCCATGAGCTCAGCCCCTCCCCCACCCAAAAGCCATGTAGCATATTGATTTAATGTACCACAGCCATAACTACCTGTGTTTTCATTTGAATGCCTCAAGCATTCCCTCTCATAGTGACTGTAAGGTAAGAAAATGTGATGGTCCACAGAAAACAAACTATATTAGTCGCCCTCACTACAACAAAAGTTATGATTTCCATGCAATGCAAGACATGCTCCATAGCATTTCATGGAACAATAAAAAATAACTTCAAATACATGCCACAATGTTATGAATTTTTACGTCAAGGTTATGAAATAAATCTATAAGTAAGTGGGGTGAAATTCTGCTATTTGTGGGGGCGAAAGATGAAGGAGTTTGGATATAATACAATCCTCAGCGTGAAAGTATTCTGCTTAGTTCTCTTTAAAGCAGATTCCTGCACCAAAGTACAATGATTAAGGAATATTTGTCCAGTTCTCCCAGTGCACTTGGCCTTCTGAAGAAAAAATGGGTCAATCAGACAGAAAAGTCAGCTGCCAAGAAACAAACTCTAGTTCAACTCAAACAATGCTAGTCTATTATGAAACTCATAAAAGAAAAATGATAATTGGCTAGTACAATTTTTATATCTCGATGATGTCCTTGAATAATTGTTCTTCAAGCTCACACATATGACTTTATAATTATAATGTTCATAACTGCTTTTCCTAATATTCAAATCCAATCATCTTTACTCAACAAGACCCAGACAGATTGTGGATGTGAATTATTTTCCCCATAATCTTTTTTAACTAAAATTATTTGCTGATTGATATTAACGGCCTAGTTTTTCAAGAACACATGACATCATTTTGGTCATAGTAGTTTCTAGGAGCTCTCAGATTTGCTTACTGAAGTATTGTTGCAATTCCACATGCCTCCTGGATAGCAAACCGAGGAAAAATAATTTTAATCCCACAAAAAAGCAAGTCCTCCAGTTTGTCAATGTGAGCAACAGTAGCTCAGACAAAATCCTTATCATTTGGCATTTTTACTGATCATATTAAGAATCAGACTATTTTTGCAACAACAATAACAAATGAAGAGACTAAATCGCATTCATATTGAAAAATAGCACCATTGGCCTGGGGTACTACAATGTATTAAAAGAGATCCCACTGGATCAACATGAATAATTTTGGTAGGGGAAAGGTCTGTTTCCTTTAATACAGCCTGCTCAAAACACTGTTGCCACTGCAGCTATCTCTAGTCAAAGTACAGTAAGAGAAAGCCAAATAATATGAGAATTGTGTATTTTTCTCTCTAGCATATTACATGGATTTAACACTATAAATATTACATGCAGGTAAAAGAAAGGAAAGGGGACTCTTAACTGTCAAGCTTAAAATACACAGTGGTCAGAATACAATGTGGAAATGAATTCTTAATTAAGCCAATATAGAAAATGCAGTACTTACCCAAAATATTAAATTGAAAAGGAACATCATGTATTTCAAACAACACAAGCAGCCCCTCGCCATGCTGCACTTCTTAAATTCTAAAAGGAAGACAAATGATAGATCCAGATAAAAAACCACATATTTGCTGCCTTTAGGTGCATTGTATTTGTCACTTTTTACACCAGTCCCAGTTGCAGCTGTGTTGTGGTTCTGTGTGCGTGATCCTGTGGTACCATAGAAAGCTCCGGCAGTGAAGCCTCGACCAAACTGCCTGCTTGAGGTAGAAGGGTTAACAAAGTCTGAATCCTTGCTATCCAAAGATGGACTCCGGTGAATTGAGGAATCCTCACTACTTGATTTCTCCATGGTCTCTCTTAGCACAGTTGCCAGATTTCATGTCTAGCATCTCTCAGAATTCAGCAGAGCACCTTGTGTCAACTCCACCATTCATGTGAGACTGACTTCACCTCCTCCGTATTAAATCCAACGACCCAATGCAGATCTTTATTCCAATATTCTCTGCATTGTCTCCATTCCCTTTTTCTCCACCCTTATACCAGAGCGGGCTGTCCTGTATGCATCAATAGCTTGGATTTACATGGCAGTGTCTCTTGCAGCAGCATTTCTCAGGTTGTCTTTCCAAATCAGTTATGCATAACTTCACATTTTATTCAAGAGCACTGTGAAGCGCTCTCTCTCCCTCTCTCTCTCACACACACACCACACAGTCAGTCAGTTCACAACCCCTGCTCTATACGCAGCAAGCAGTCCTTGTATCAATTTCTAAAGGTTGTTTGATTTTTCAGTACATCTGTTATATTTTCAGCACGAGCACATCTCTCTCTCTCTCTCTCAGCTCCTCCCTTTCTCTCTTTACTCTAACCGCTGGTCTCACACACGTTGTTTCTTCTCTGTCCTCTCTTTTCATCCGTTTGCTATATTTCATTCAGGACTCGGCTACTGGGTCACCCTCTCTCACTCAGCACTGCACTGCTGTCGATGTGAGATCATCAGCAACCACAACCTCTGGGCATTTCCCACAGAAATCCCTGATCTAACTATAACAAGTAATAAATCCTGCCCCATCTCAAAAGCCACTCCTATTCAGCTTTACATCCAGCCAATTATAAGAAGCTTTTCACCCTGCACACACTGAACTTACTCCTCCTCCATGACATAAGATCTTTAACAGGATTATTATTACACGTTTGACTACACAAGCACAAAACAAGCAAATCACTCTTTTAAAGTCAAGTATTATTCAGCTGTTTATGAGCTTGGAACACAAGAGGGATGATGATAGTTCTATAGTGCATGTTAACAACTGTAAGAAGTTAGAATTGGATACCATGGCATTTGCTCCACTTCCCAGTTAAATTGACAATAACTATATATTTTTGTATTTCTTGTAGCTTAAAAACAAACATAATGGAAAAAGCAACAGCAAGCAGTCTGCCTGTGCTGTGGAACTCACAGACACAGTACTCAGGCTACTATGTTCTCTGCATGACACCACCAAATGTGACATAGTTAACCATCTATGGTAGCCCCTAAACCAGGCAGGGCAGCATGGCCAAGGAGGTCGCAGAGGCATGGCTAAGGAGGCTGAGCTGTTGCTTCCATGAGGCCCAGTCATTACTTCCACTAACCAGGAATTATGGAAGTTGCCATTCTGGATCCACAGCTTAGCCATCTCTGTTATAAAGTCTCCTTGGTTTCAGTGGAATTAAGCGCATACCAGTCTTTCTCACGGAAACCTGTAGGATTTTAGAGTACTTAAATTATGACTGCATCATGTCCTACTATTTTAAAATGTTATAGACAATAAGACAGGTCCCTGTCCTGAGGAGCTTAGACTCTAAAATGCAACACAGAGGACACAATAAAATTATTTTTCTGTTGGCTTTTGTTTGTGAACTGCCCTGGTATTTCTGCTTAAAACGAAGAATGGCACATAAATAATAATAATTAATAATAATAATAATAATAATAGTGGTAGTGGTAGTGGTAGTAGACGGAGATCCAAATCCTATACCCACTTACATGGGAATATGTACTCATGTATAGAATTGCATGAGAAGACAGGTCCCTGTCCTTATGAACTTACATTCTAAAATACAAGACAACAAAAGAAGATCCAAATCCTATACCTGCTTTCATAGCAGTAAGTCCGACTGAACTCATTGCGATTACTTTGCGACATGTATAGGGTTGTACTGCTAATCTTAAACCCTTCGAGCATGAGTTTTTCAACCTCGGCCCACTCATTGTGTTTCAGCCTAATCTACCTTACAGGGTTGTTGTGAGGATAAAATGGGAGAGCTTCCTACATTGCTATCCTGAATTTCTTGTGGGAAGGACAACATTCTAATGTGATATGCTTGAGGATCATTATGGTGGAGAGGGGCTGGGTTCTAATCTCTGTTCAGCCATGACACTGCTGAGGTGACTTTGAGCCAGTCATTATTTCGCCACATAGCCTACTTCAAAGGGTTGGTGTTGCTGCTAATGTTGTTATGAACAGTCCAAACCTCCTTGAAAAAAAGGTGGAACTGAATGCAATAAAAGAGCCACCAAGCATGTGTAAAATGCAATATGTTCATTACTGCTGTCTAATTCCAGCGCAAGAATGAGGAACTGGATCTGGCCAAATTTGACATCACAATTATATCAGCTGATTGTCAAGACTTCGAAGTGCTGCAGGGGCTCTTTGAACTCCTGATGATAATCTGATCAGCAGTGCTTCAAAGAGTCATGAAGGGCTCTTTCAAAGGGGCTTGCAAAGAGTCCTTCACAGCACTTTGTAGTCCTGCTGTTCAGTCAGGTATGCAATGCTTCTGAAGCTCCACCAATCAGCTGATTGCTGGAACTCTGAAGTACTATGCATGGGGCTTTTGAAGTGCTGAATATCAGCTCATCGGTGCTACTCTAGAAGCCCATTTTGGCCCAGTCCAGCCTCCTTTTTACCTGCCTACACCTCATATATGACATCAGGTGATTGGCAGGTGGGTGAGGCTTAGCCAAAATGACCTGGCTTAAATTAACAGGGAATTCAATCACTTATAAAAATAAAATAGGTTATAATCTAAAATCAGAGCATTTAGCAAAAACATTAAATCAAGGCATCCCTTGAACAGGCAACTGCCTTATCAATAATAATCTTTTCACAAATTTTTGATGCCACCAAAGCAAAAAGTGAGACCCTATAAGTTATAGTGATGTCTGTAGCAGACAAGAGGAGAAAAATCTTCTCTTGGACAGGGTTAACAAGACAAAATAAAACCCAGAAATTTCTATCGAGGTTCTGAATACAATGAACAAAACAACAAGTTATGAGGCAGGTCTTTGATCTCCGGGGCTCCACATATACAGAGGTGGAGGACCAATGGAGTCTGGGAGTATCTACCATCCATCAAAGCTGTTGTTTGGAAACAAAGGGCCGTAAAAGCTTGCGTAAGTTTTGAAAGGGTGAGCATTGACAAATAGGCAACTCTTTGATGATCACATAAAAAGAGCCTGTACCATTTTGAAAATTTTGAATTAATAATAGCTCGTTTGTCTAAAAATACACTATGCCTAAAAATAACTTCATAAAGCCTGTCTTGTGACTTTATGTCAGAGGACATCTCAACCGGGGTAAAGTAAGTCTGAAGCAAATTGTGATACCTTGCTGTCCAAGACGTGCACGTCAGCCACTGATTGTAACCCAACTTGGGAAAGACCCTGGCTGGAGATTCTAATAAAGTTCTCCAATAATTAATCAAGAAGCAGTGGGCTGGAGAGGAAAGACCTACCTCTGCCTGAATCAGAGCTGCAGGTGTGCCAGGGGGCAACATTAAAAGTTTCCAAAGAAATTTGTTTTGAAGAACCTCTACTTTACCAAGCAAAAGGTCATTCCACCCCCAAACTGCCACACCATATAAAATTTGGACAACTACCTTACTCTGGTAAATTTTCAGAGCTAGGCCAACTAAATGCCCCACCATTGTGTGAAAGAATTTAAGGATGGCTCCAATAGCTCTTAAGGCCATTTTTTTAGTTGCTTCCACATGAGCTTGCCAAGAGAGGTTTTCCGTAAAATGAATACCAAGGTATTTAAATTCCTTACATTGCTCAATCTGATTATCATCAATAAACCATCAAGAAGGAGAGTGTCTCTTTCCAAATACCATCACTTTTGTTTTGGCATAATTGACATTTAACTTTTCTTTTATGCAATAGTCACTAAGCGTAGACAACAGCCTTCTTGGGCCTATTCGAGTAAGTGATAATAAAACTGTAACCTCAGCATATAAAATAATGGAAATCTTTCTTGTCCCTATTGAAGGAGGAAAGAATTCTGAACCAGATAACTTAGGAACTACTATCATTTAAATACAAATTATATATTTATTTATTATTTTATTTATATCCCACCCTTCCTTCCAGCAGGAGTCTAGGATGGCAATTAAACAGTGATGGGACCAGAAAGCACCCTTGTTTTACACATTTGGTGGTGGCAACAGGTTCAGTTAAAGAACCAGAAATCCCAACTCTTACTCTAGCAAATGTGTTGGTATAGAGTTCTTTCATCAAGAAAAAGAGACATTTATCAATAGTAGTACCAGCCAATTTAAGCCACAACTGGTTTCTATCAATCAAATCAAACGCCACTAAAATGACATAAAGGGGTTTGGTGGGGCCTGCAATGGCCTGTCGAGCTAAAGAATGAAGTGTTAAACAATCATCAATTGTACTTTGGCCTTTTCTGAAGCCAGCCTGTCCGGTGTGAATATGATTAGAAGTTTCCCAATCCTCTACCTTATTTAAGAGAAATTTGCTGTATAATTTAGAAGTTATGTACAAAAGACATATTGGCTCATAGAATCTCTTCTATCGCCCTTCTTATAAATGGGGAAAACAATGTTCCAACCAGCTGGAAATATACCTGAGTTATTAATTTGAATAAACACTTTAGCAAATCAAGGGGCCCACCAATCAGAGGTATATTTCAGGTGGCATCATATTTTCACCTGGGGCTTTGCCAGGCTTGAGAGACGTAATAAGATTCTTTATCTCAAATTCAGAGACAGAAGGCCACTGGGGCAAATTAGATACTGAAAGGAAATGGGAGGACTGAACTCCATATAAGTAGTCCCATAAAGCATACTAAATGCACTCTACGTAGGGCTACCTTTGAAGACGGTTCGGAAACTTCAGCTGGTGCAGAATGCTGCGGCCAGAGTTCTTACTTGGTCTAAAAAATCTGACCATATAACACCTTTCCTGGCCCAGCTGCACTGGCTACCAATATGTTTCCAGGCCAGATTCAAAGTGTTGGTTCTTACCTATAAAGCCCTTAACGGCATCGGACCGCAATACCTGATGGAACGCCTCTCCCGCTATGTACCTACCCGGTCGCTGGGTTCCAACGCATAGGGAGGCCCGGAGAGCAATAACTAGAGCTAGGGCCTTCTCAGTGGTGGCCCCCGAATTATGGAATGCCCTCCCTGACGAGATACGCCTGGCGCCTTCCTTATTATCTTTTCGGCGCCAGGTAAAGACCTACCTCTTTGCCCAGGCATTTTAAATGTTAAATTTGAAATTTAATCTATTTTAATTTTAATTTTTTGTCTTAATTTTGTTTTTAAATATGTTTTCATATTGTATTGTACCCACACCTGTATTTTAATCTGTTTTTATCTTGTTGTACACCGTCCTGAGAGCTTGTCGCTAAAGGGCGGTCTAAAAGTGCAATAAATAATAATAATAATAATAAAAAGTATACCATTCACTTGCATTTTTTTGCCCAACCAATATGGTTCTAACAGCACTCATACAACATCCAAGAACCAGGACTCCTCCTTTTCCAACACTGCCAGGCCTAATTGTTGCCACTGTGATTTTGCATACTTGTCTTTCTTTCTTTCTGTTTTAAAAGTGCCTTAGAAGATGACCTCAGAGACACTAAGTATTCAGGTGAAATATCAGCTGTATTTCTAGCAGCCTGGTACGAATAATTCATAAGTACTTTCTTGGCAGCCCTGCATTCATGGTCAAACCATCTATTAGTTGTTAGTTTATTAAAATTAGGCTGTTTATTATGAACCAACATAGGTCTGAGATTTTGTGTAATCAGTTGGTAATATCTTGTAACACGTCTGAATCAGAAACCAAGATATCTTGACAGAGAGATTTAAAGATATTACTCTTAAATATCTGGGAAATACGTGGACACAATTTACTTGACCACTGTATCCTCTGTTCCCCAAGATGAATTCCATCCAATTTTTGGTGAAAAAGGGAACAGAGTTTTGAAAGGTTAATTTTCAACAGCAGAGGAAAGTGGTCATTTTCAAATCTGTTCTCAACCTCAAAGCTTTTTATCTCAGGCAGTAACGTATCAGAAACTGCCATGTAATCTATTGTGCTGGTACCTCTGTTGGTAAGAGATGTGCCTTTAGTCTTATCAAAACAAGTGCCATGAAGACACTGTAGATGATGAAGGGACAAGACATCTAAGAGCCTCAGGCCTGGTCTGTTAATAATTTTATCCTGGGAGTTTCTGTCAATGTTTAGGTCTTGTGAACTTGCTCTATGATTTGTACAGTTCACTTGATTGGCCAGGCCGGCACCAATTCTAGCATTAAAATCTCCATATAATAAAAATCTAATATTACGATATTGAGACTCCAGAAATACCAGAGTTTCAGATAAACTGTCCCAAATACTATTAGGGCCAATATTTTTAGAAAGATTAGGTGGAAAATAGACATTTATACAAATAAGAGGGTCTATTTGTTTGCCATTAATATAAACAGCTTGAATACATTGCTGAGAGGTACTATTCAGCAACTGCAAATCAGCCTGTAGACCAACTGAGATAAATATAGTAAGACCGCCACTGGCCTGACCTTTTATACTAGTTTTAAGAGCAGGAGTAGAAAATGAATAAAAACACTGGAGCGATTTTACTGACTTGAGCAGAAGACCTACAGACTGAGTTTAACATTAATTTGTTTCCTAAGGGTTGAGAAACAACTTCTGCTCTCCTCAGGTCTGATGGCCTTTTCGATGTTGCTGCAAAGAGCCAAGGGGCAGACTACTGAGAGTGTTCTGCAGCTATTTACTGCAACAAGCAGGTTCGCATCTTGGCAGATGAAACGTGCCTCCCCCCTTTTTTCCCCTAACTTGTGCGCAAAGATGTAATACTGCTCAAAAAAAGGTTTGCACTTTCAGTACAACCCAAAATAAGCTGATCCAGCTAGTTCTTTGTAATTGCCAGGCTGTGTACCCGATTTAATATATCTCAAGGCAGATGATCATCTGGTGATGGATTAGGAGCCTAGTCCTTCAACCTCAGTTTATTGACGCACTTAAGTAGCTTTTGTGTAAACAAAAGTTGAAAAAGTATCAATACAGAAAAACTCAAAGAAGAAATAATAGCAGCAATAGAAATAAATTTAGAAGTCATAGATCATCTAGCACAGCATATTACAATTGCTAAGGAATAAAATCAATTTATCTGCCCACAAAGACCACTGGCAATTCAGATGAGGTACAATAGGGGACAATGTTTCAGAACTCCTGCTCTCATAGAATCATTGAATTGTACAGTTGGAAGGGGCCCACTTACCTCAACCAATCCTGTAATCCCCCACAACTCTCTGCCTTGATTGGATTGATATAAAGCCATCAAGTCCAACTCCCTGCTCAATGTGGGAATCTAAATTAAAGCATACCTGCCAGGTGGCTGTCCAGCTGCCTCTTGAATGCTTCCAGTGTTAGACAGCCTGCCACCTCCCTAGGTCATTGTTTCAATTGTCGCACCGCTCTAACAGTTAAGAAGTTTTTCCTGATGTTCAGTCAAAATCTGGCTTCCTGCAACTTTAGCCCATTATTCCATGTCCTGCACTTTGCAATGACTGAGAAGAGATCCTGGCCCTCCTCTGTATGGCAACCTTTCTTGTACTTGAAGAGCGCTATCCTATCTCCCCTCAGTCTTCTCTTCTCAAGGCTAAACATGCCCAGTTCTTTCAGTCTCTCCTCACAGGGCTTTTTTTTCCAGTTCCCTGATCATCCTTGTTGCCCTTCTCTGAGCCTGTTTCAGTTTGTCTGCATCCTTCTTAAAGTGTGGTGTTCAGAACTGGATACAGTACTCAAGATGAGGTCTAACCAGTGCTGAATAGGAGGGAACTAATACTTCACACGATTTGGAAACTATACTTCTCTTAATACAGCCTAAAATAGCATTTGCCTTTTCTTGCAGCCACATTGCATTGTTGGTTCATATTCAGCTTGTAATCAACAACAATCCCAAAATCCTTCCTGCATGTAGTATTGCTGAGCCAAGTATCCCCCATTTTATAACTGTGCATTTGTGTTTTTTCCCCTAGGTGTAGAACTTTGCACTTATCCCTATTAAATTTCATTCTCTTGTTTTCAGCCCAATGCTCCAGCCTATCAAGACCACTTTGAATTTTGTTTCTTCCACGGTATTAACTATCCCTCCCAGTTTAGTATAATGTGCAAATTTGATAAGTATTCATGCAACACATTAATAAAAACGTTGAAGAGCACTGGGCCCAGGACTGAGCCCTGCAGTACCCCACTCATTATCCCCCCCAGTTTGAGAAGGAACCACTGATAAGCAATCTTTGAATTCTGTAGTGACCTGATAGTTGTTCCATCCAGCCCACATATAGCTAGCTTGCTAATCAGAGTATCATGTGGCACTTTGTCAAAAGCTTTGCTGAAGTCGAGATATATTATGTACACAGCATTCCCACAGTCTACCAGGGAGGTTACCTGATCAAAAAATGAGATAAGATTAGTCTGGAAGGACTTGTTTTTGATGAATCCATGTTGGCTTCTAGAAATCACTGCATTGTTTTCAAGATGCTTACAGACTGAGTGTTTACCCTAATTTTGGGTCTTTGCCCATGGGGTGTAAACAGAAGGAGGTGTATTCTTTCACCACCACCCTCTTTTGCCCACCATTTTTGGGACTCTTTTCCCAGGTTTTTTTAAGGAACCTACTGTAACTAGTAAAATAAACAGAGCATGCTCAGTTCCCTGCCAACCAGGAGTAGAAATATAAAATTAGTGGGTGTGGTCATTAGGAAACTGCATGAATGATCCTTCATAGAGGAAGAACTGCTTGTCTGAATGGAAAATATTATACTTGCAGCTAGCATAGAGCACTCACTGCAGACGGTGCAAATAGAAAATGGAGGTAAAAACAGTGCCTTTAATACGAAGTAATGCTCCTGTGTGGACAAGCCCTTAGTCTAGCTCAGTATCATCTACACTAGCTGGCACAGGTTCTCCAGGATTTCAGAGAGGAATCTTTCCTGCTCTTCCTGGACATGCCAGGGAATGAACATAGCACCTTTTGCATGTAAAGCATGTGCTCTACCACTGAGGTATGGGTCTTCCAAATAACACAGGCCACCATGGGGGAAAAGTGCTGCTGCTTCTTGAGCATAACCTAGCATCCACAATTTATTCTCTCACTGCCTGTATATTTATCTTCTGATAACAACAGAACACTATCTGTCCTTGAGTAGGTCAAATAAATCTTTCCTAATCACCAAATTGTGGCAAAAATCAACAGTAAACATTTGAAATCAATAGTAATCAAAGGTATGAAGAGAAGCCATAGTAGTTAGAGTGTTGGACTATGACCTGGGAGACCAGGGTTCGAATACCCACACGGCCATGAAGCTCACTGCGTGACCTTGGGCCAGTCACTGCCTCTCAGAGGAAGGCAATGGTAAACCCCCTCTGAATACTGCTTACCATGAAAACCTATTCACTGGGTCAACATAAGTTGGAATCAACTTGAAGGCAGTCCATTTCCATTTTCATGAAGTAAAATTCTTTAAAATGAAGAAGGAAACAACTCAGCAGGAATGTTCCTGTAAGAGATACACTGAAATGAATAGGAGCTGCACAGCAGCACATTAATCCCCTTACACAGTTCACATTCATATCAATGGGTTCCATTCAGAACAAATTCCCACTGGATTGTGCCCAAAGGGATCAACAACCTACATACAATGCTTTCATTTCAAAAAATAAAGTCTCAATGTTAACAGAAATATACCACAGAGATTTTAGCATACATTTTTATTCTTGTAATCCATTTAATATTACAGTATTCTACTTGAATTGAGGTTGTTTGAACTATCATTAGCAGGCTAAAAATTGCTCATACTAGTTGATAGTCACTATCTGTTGTTGCAGCGACTGTGAAATTGTTAAGAAAAGGGATCAGATGAACCATGACATACCAATATTATCAACTGTACCACCACCACCACAACCCTCCATCGTAGCAAAGAGTAAAGTGAGATGGACAGCTGCCTCGGCCTGTTGGAATTTGTTGACATGTCTGGAAAGGATCAGAAAGGCCTGCAGACTTAAATATGTTCTGTGCTTAGGTCTACTCACCTGCCTACTCTCCAGTACTACATTGTTCTCTGCTTCAACAGGCTAAAGATAAAGCAACATCAAGGCATGAGGAGCTGCCTATACTTTGTGGTACATATTAGATAGCCGTGGTCTTATATATCAAACTTTAGTCTTGACTTGTGTTAGGGCTGTCTGCCAGTGGTGTCATTCACACATAACACTAAGCCAAACTATGGCTCAGCATCAGTCAGCAAGTATGCTGGCGCACAGTGAGAAAAACTGTAGCTATTTTGCTCCTACCTGCTCCTGTTGCTGCCTTGCAGCTCTGAGCTAACCATGACTTGGTTTAGTGTTACATCTGAACCTGGGCTTGGGCTTGTTTCCTCCAAGCAAACCACGAGCTGTAAGCCAAGAACAAATCCTAGTTACAGCTTGTGGTTTGTTTGGAGTGAGACAAACTATGAGCCCTCGTGAACATGTAACACTAAGCCAAACCATGGCCTAGATCCTGGCAGTGCAGTAACAGCAGGAGCGGAGGAGCAAAGCAGTCACAATCTTCTTACTGTATAAAAACACAGAATTACATGAAAACCAGACCATTGTCTTAAGCTATATCAGCCCAACATACTTGCTTGTTTAAACAAACAATAGTTTAAACCAGTAGCTTTGTTAGAAAATGAGCAGAGTCCAGAGTCTTTTTTGCTCTGGGCCCAGATCTCTTGCCCCTTTCTCTCTCTTTTTAAAATTTGTTTTTAAAAATCATAATGTGCTTACACATGGTATGTCCAATAGCCCTGTAAGCAAACTAACAAAGAAAAATAAATGTATGGGGTCAGAGGGTGGAGGGCCTGTGGACAGAGGAGAGCAACTGTGGGGATGTGGAAGATCGGAAAGCACAGCAAACATGGAAGACAACAGTGGTGAAGCGTATCAGATTACCATGAAGCTTACTGGGTCCAACATGGGCCAGTCACAGCCTAACCTACCTCACAGGGTTGTAGTGAAAAGTACAAAATGGGCACAGGAAAAAACCAGGAATGGTGTCCTGAACTTGAGGAATCGGCAGGATCAAAAAGTAATAAATAAAATGTTTCCGCAAACTTTACAAGTGGGACACAAAGATAATATGATTCCCTGGTTGTTTGTCCCCATCATCTGGAACTGAGAAAGAGAGAAGGCTGTTTGTGTTATAAATGCTCAGACTTTTTTTAAAATAATTTTTTTACATTTCTCAAGCTTAAGTGTTAGGTTCTCAAATCAGAGCTTGGAAAAGTTACTTTTTTGAACTACAACTCCAATCAGCCCCAGCCAGCATGGCCACTGGATTGGGCTGATGGGAGTTGTAGTTCAAAAAAGTAACTTTTCCAAGCTCTGGTTCTCATCTAGAAAATGGGCAGAAGTTTTCTGGAAAGTCTTTCACATGCTTAATTCCTTGATGATATCACAAACATCATACTTGGCTTGTCTAACTTTCTTGAATTATCTGCTCTACACATAGGACATTTTCATACTTTCCAGCTGTGGCACAGATTGTGTTGATCTGTGATTGTTAGATATCATGAATGTTGACAGGAGACATGTACGTACATGCAGTAGCTGGATAGGTTGGGGAACAAGAAGAGTGTATGTGTTTGTTGGATAAGTCTCGTTTTAGTTTTATGTAGCAGTTCCTGCCAACAGATTGTGGGTGGAATGAAGAGCCCAACCACACATTGTACCAAGCCCAGAAAACCCTGTTGACACTCTATAGCTCCATTTAAGATGTTCCAAACACTTGCGATTTTAGCAGATGACTGCAAATATACTAGCGATTTCCATATGGCTAGTGCTGGACTAGATGGGCCTTTGGCCTGATCTGGCTGAGCTCTTCTTATGTTCACTGCAGATATAAATTGTTAATATTTATCCTACTTTTCCACACAAAAAAAATTGTTTCCAAAGCAGCTAGAGATTCCTAGAGGGTGCATTGCAGCTACCAGACCAGCATGGATTAGGTAACACAAGTGGACAACAGAATCCCCACCAGGACCAATAAATAGTTGCTGACTCTCGACTGGCTCCTGAAGCACAGACCAAGCTGATCTTGACCCAGCTATTATCTCCAGTGGATTCCATATTATTATTATTATTATTATTATTATTGCGCACCCTTCACCAGTAGGTCCCAGGGCAGGTTACAGAAATTTAAAATACAGTATCAAAAACAGTTAAAACACACTACATTCAAAAGAATAGAGTGGGTCCTGAACATACATCTCAAGTTCCAAAGGCTAGGGTAAAGAGGTGCATCTTTAGCATTCACCAAAACCTGTACAAAGAAGATGCCAGATGGGAATTCCACAACTTAGGAACTGCCACAGAGAAAGTCCTCTCCCGGTCCATCATCCCTCAAGTCTCTGAGGGTGGCGAATTATAAAGAAGGCTGTCTAGGTGTCTAAGATATTTGGAGCCTGAGTCATTTAGGGCTTTAAAAACTAATGTGAGCTCCTTGAATTGGGTCTGGAAACAAACTGGCAACCAGTGCAGCTGTTTTAGAACAATGGTTACATGAGTTCTAAAAGGAACCCCTGCCAGTAATCTGGCTGCTACACTTTGGACCAGTTGCAAGATTACAGAGGCATCTTTGGGACAGCCCCAAGTAAAGCACATTGCAATAATCCAGTCTGGAAGTTACCAGAGTATGCAGTACTGTTGCCAAGTCAGCCCTGTCCAAAAGGGGCCACAGATGGAAATAGGCACTCCTAGTCACCGAGGCCACCTGAGCCTCCAATTACAAGGATGGTTCCAGGCATACCCACAAACTACAAACCTCCATCCAGGGGAGTGCAACCCCATCCAAAAAGCTGTCTCCCCATCTCCTGGATGCATAAACTTGGAACACATAACACTTGTCTTTTCATGATTCAGTTTCAATTTGTTGGCCCACATCTAGCCCATAAACCACCTCCAGACACCTGCCTAGCACCTCCACCACCTCTCCCGATTCAGTGGAAAAGAGAGAGAGAGCTGAGTGTCATCTGCATATTGGTGACACCACACTCCAAAACTCCCAATGACCACTCCCACTTATGGAACCTAGGGATTCTTGAATGCTCTGGGGGATTTTCCAGCTAGACATGGCTGGTGTTTCTGTTGAGGCTCTCATCACACTGTGTAATGGTGAGATGCACAGAGCCATCGACATGATCACTTGTGAGTCCCATCACTGTGGAGCATGTAGGTCACTTTGGTACTCTAGTTAACTGTCTGCGATGAAACAGGAGGGTAGATGGCTAGAGCTCAGGTGAACCTGACCAAGCATGTGTGAGATTATATTATCATACCTGCTCTCAAAGCCCACTTTTTCTTGGAAGGCTTTAGCTCAGCCCCTTAATTCCCATGCCCTACTGGAATTTAAGCCTGTAATGAAGCTGAAGCATGTATCACTGAAGTAACTGCATATTCCCACTCCTCTCTTTACATCCTTTCCCTTTCTCTGTTCCCCATGTGTCAAATTTTAGGTAGTAAGCTTCTCAGGACAAGGATTTGCCTTCTTGATTTTGGTAAAATGGGCAGCTAACATGGTGCCCTCCCAATGTTGTTGGACTACAACCCCCATAAGACCCAGCTAACATGACCAACGGTCAGGGATGAAGGGAACTGTGGTCCATCAACATCTGGAAGGCACCATGTTGGCTACTTCAGTTATAAAGTGCCATGCACTCAGATAGCACCATATACATCAAGGGTGAAGAACCTCCAGGCTGCAGGCCAATTTTGCTCCACTAGGGGATCCAAGTTGGCCCAAATCACTTGTGACATCATCTGACTTGCAGGTTGGCAGGGTTACATCCTGTGTTGGCTGTGTATGTCTGTCCCCAGCAGGGAACAGGGGTGCACAGCCAGACTAGCCGCATTGAACTCCCTGCTTGTCAGTTGATCAGCAGGGGGATGAAATCTTGCAGAGTTTGGCTGCACACTTCTGTTCCCAGCAACAGGGGCAAGCACACAAATATACACAAACCCAGGGGTGTAGTCGTCCAAGGTCTCAGGGAGTCTTAGATCCCTTATTTTGGGGGGGAACAGGGTACCAGCAGGGTCCCTATGTCTCTAGCATCCTATGAACGAATCATCATGAAAAGGGAATGCGTTGTTGGAAGTGGGGCAAGAGCAACTCCTGTTTTGTTCTTTTGTTTATGTTCCAGAAGGGAGACAGAGTTAGGGTCCTCCAGATGGATAGGCTTGACTACCTTTACCTGTGATGCTGTGACTGACTTCCTTCTGTTGTTAGACTGATACGACTTAAGGGAAGCTTATCTGCCCCTCCTCCTTCTGCCCTTTCCTTCTTCTCTTCTCTGACTGTCCGGGAGAGAGGAGACACCTTTGTCTCTGCTCGCTCTCTCCTAGCCATGAGGGTAACTCCCAAGCCTGGGTGCTGCGCCTCCGACTTAGTTAGTTAGTTAGAACTAGGTACGCCTTTCCTATCTCCTATGTATTTCTATAAATAAAGCAGCTTTTCTTATTTTACTAAGTCTGAAGTCTCAGTGATCTCAATGCAGGGTAAAAGCCTGCTTTCTTAGGCAAACGCACACACACTGGCACACACGCATCACAGGCCGCTGTTGTTCTCTGCTTAACAAATATACAAATTTACACAACAACATGTGTTAGCCACTGAGAAGAGTTTTCTAACATCCTTCCTTGACCTGCTGATTGGAGCCAGTCAGAGTGAAAGGAGATGAGTCAGCCACAGAGAAAATTCTTCTCAGTATCTAACATTCTCCCCTTTCATGTTTTTTGGCTCCTAGGGATGTCTGTTGTTGTGGGAGAAGGCATTAAGAAGGATCTCATTCTCAACCCAGCAGCAAAAAAAAAAAAAAAGACGATGAAAGGGGCATGGCTGTGACTATCATGAAGGGACCCTGCACTTCTGAATTTGCCACTGCACAAACCTGCGGATCAGCTGAGAAGGGGTTAAAACTTGCTACGTTCAGCAGAGACTGAAGGGAATAAAGCCTCCATTTTAGCAGGGGATTCCATGAAAAACCCTTCAGGATTCAGGAAAGGGTTTGCATGGAATCTCCTGCCAAAAAAGAGGGGGGTGTTTTAGTAGTACCTTGCACCTGATATCACTGTGATGTCACATTTTGTCCCCGAGGCCAATCCTGATAACGAGCTGGTCTGTGGAGCCAAAAGAGTTCCCCACACCTGATATCAATAAATTAAGTATTATCCCCTTCTCCCATTGAAAGATGACTAACAGTGAAGCTCATAATGGTTGAGGTCAACATTAAAAACACTCAAGTAGTGTTTCAATTAATTAAAAACAATGAACAAAATGAAGTCCATACTCATTTCAGTTTCCTCATGTAAGCTAAATGGAAAATAGCAGCTTATTGTTCTTAGACGTTTGTACACTTGCATTCTCTCTCTCTCCTACATATACACACGCACAAATAAAATGAAGCACTTGTGTTCCTTGGGTGACAGAAAACCTATAAGAGTCAGAAATCTTAGCCAGCAAGTGATTTACACTTTTTTTCCTATGAGAAAAGAATGGGAAGAATGCAGTTACCCAGTGAGAAATCTGCTGGATAATCAGATCTGCACATTAGCAGGAGTTGTGCTGTGAGAGATCTGTGGAGGGGAAAGAAATCTAAACTTTAGCTTGTAAGTCAGAAAAATCCTTCCTTAGAAATTTGAGCTAGCAGCTGGAAAGATGCAACACACTAATAGAACCTTCCCAGATGACACATTCCCTGAGAACAAGGAACGACTATGACCAGTAACGTTAGAATTTAAACAGAGCTAAACCCAAAAATGCTGTATGCAGTTGCTAGCCTCCCAATATTTACAACGGGCTGACAGAGAAGGTGAGCAAGCTCCTCCTTGCTTCTTTAGATAAAACGTGGTGACTGCATTATCTGGACCCGCCTGAACTATTATGTTATTATAATTTTAATTATTTATATTCTGCCTTTCAGGATACAAATCCTTCCAAGAGAGTCTACAACTTAAACAATATTAAAATCACAGTAAGCCAATATTAAAGTATAACATTTCATGAGGATCCTCCACATAAGCAGGTTAGTATCATTCGGGTGGGGGCAGTCCCACTGGAACAGCCTCTGATGTCTTCTTTGCTGCCCTCCTTTTCCTGTTCTTTCTCACAGGGCAGTTGATGGCAGATGGGCCAGTGGAAGGATGGGGGAGGAGGGATAGAGGAAATCAGCTGGTATTACCTTCACCTGCCTCTCTCTCTCTTCTGTAATACATCCTACCGGATACTTGGTAGTAGGCAGCTCCATGTGTGTGTAAGAGGAGGGGGGTAGTCCAACTGAAACAGGCTTTGATCTTTTTGTGTGTGAGAAGAGGTGCCAAAGCTTACAGGGTAAGTCCAACCGTCTGAAACACTCTTCCAGAGCTCAAACGAACATGTAACAGATTCAAACTGGGTAGGGGGCATAGGCACATAAGAACATAAGAAGAGCCTGCTGGATCAGGCCAACAGCCCATCTAGTCCAACAACCTGTTTTCACAGTGGCCAACCAGATGCCCATGGGAAGCCCACAAGCAGGACCTGAGTGCAAGAGCACTCTCCTCTCCTGTGGCTGCTGGCAACTGGTTTTCAGAAGCATGCTGCCTCTGACTATGGAGGCAGAGGACAGCCATCATGGCTAGTAGCCACTGATAGCCTTATCATCCATGAATTTGTCTAATCCTCTTTTAAAGCAATCCAAGTTGGTGGCCATCAATGCCTCGTGGAAGTAAATTCCATAGTTTAGCTATACACTGCATCAAGTACTTTCTTTTGAATGCTCCAACTTTCAGCTTCTTTGGATGCCACAAGTTCTAGCGTTATGAGAGAGGAAGAAAAACTTTTCTCTATCCACTTTCTCCATACTATGCATAATTTTATAAACTTCTATCATGCCATCTCTTACTCGCCTTTTCTCCCCAAAAAAAAGCCCCCAAAGCTGCAACCTTTCCTCCTGTGGAAGTTGCTCCATCCCCTTGATATTTTAGAAGAATGCAGAGGGAAAAAGAACCAAGGCATCTTTTCCCTGTACTGGGGCCTCTTCAATAGCATACTTACAAATAATGCCAAATCCAGCCTTCAGTTTTGGAAATTAGAAAAAAAAATTACACTACCAGCAGTATCTAGAATGGTATTTAGAGTTGTTGTTATGTGCCTTCAAGTTGATTACGACTTATGGCGACCCTATGAATCAGCGACCTCCAATAGCATCCGTCGTGAACCACCCTGTTCAATTGTAAATTCAGGTCTGTGGCTTCCTTTATGGAATCAATCCATCTCTTGTTTGGCCTTCCTCTTTTTCTGCTCCCTGCTGTTTTCCCCAGCATTATTGTCTTTTCTAGTGAATCAGGTCTTCTCATGATGTGTCCAAAGTATGATAACTTCAGTTTCATCATTTTAGCTTCTAGTGACAGTTCTGGTTTAATTGTTCTAATACCCAATTATTTGTCTGTTTCGCAGTCCATGGTATGCACAAAGCTCTCCTCCAACACCACATTTCAAAGGAGTTGATTTTTCTCTTATCCGCTTTTTTCACTGTCCAACTTTCACATCCATACACAGAGATCGAGAATACCATGCTCTGAATGATCCTGACTTTAGTGTTCAGTGATACATCTTTGCATTTGAGGACCTTTTCTAGTTCTCTCTCAGCTGCCCTCCCCAGTCTTAGCCTTCTTCTGATCTCTTGACTACTGTCTCCATTTTGGTTAATGTATTGATAATCCTGGATAAGTTCAATGTCCTCATTGTCAACTTTAAGGTTACATAAATCTCCTGTTATTACTTTAGTCTTTTTGATGTTCAGCTATAGTCCTGCTTTTATGCTTTCCTCTTTAACTTTCATCAGCATTCTTTTCAAATCATTACTGGTTTCTGCTAAGAGTATGGTATCATCTCCATATCTTAAATTATTGATATTTCTGCCTCCAATTTTCACACCTCCTTCATCTTGGTCCAATCTCGCTTTCTGTAGGATATGTTCTGCATATAGATTAAATAAATAGGGTGATAAAATACACCCCTGTCTCACACCCTTTCCAATTGGGAACCAATCGGTTTCTCCATATTTTGTCCTTACAGTAGCCTCTTGTCCAGAGTATAGGTTGTGAATCAGGACAATCAGATGCTGGGGCACCCCCATTTAAAGCATTCCATAGTTTTTCATGATCTACACAGTCAAAGGCTTTGTTGTAATCTATAAAGCACAGGGTGATTTCCTTCTGAAATTCCTTGGTCCATTCCATTATCCAACGTATGTTTGCAATATGATCTCTGGTGCCTCTTCCCTTTCTAAATCCAGCTTGGACATCTGGCATTTCTCATTCCATATATGGTAAGAGCCTTTGTTGTAGAATGTTGAGCATTACTTTACTTGCATGGGATATTAAGGCAATAGTTTAATAATTACTGCATTCCCTGGGATCCCCTTTCTTTGGAATTAGGATTTATATTGAACACTTCCAGTCCATGGCCCATTGTTTAGTTTTCCATATTTCTTTTTAAAAAATTGTCAAAATTTGGACAGATTCAGTCTCAGTAGCTTGTAGCAACTCTATTGGTATGCTGATTTGTTTCTTCCAAGTATTTTAAAGGCTGTTTTCACCTCACATTCTAAAATTTCTGGTTCTTCATCATACGGTTTCTCCATGAATGAATCTGTCATCCTGGTATCTCTTTTATAGAGTTCTTCAGTGTATTGTTTCCATCTTCCTTTGATTTCATCTCGGTCAGTCAGTGTGTTCCCCTGTTGATTATTCAACAACCCTACTCGTAGTTTAAATTTCCCTTTCATTTCTCTAATCTTTTGGAATATGGCTCTTGTTCTTCCCTTTTTGTTGTCCTCTTCTATTTCTAGACAATACTATTGTAATAGTTCTTTGTCCCTACGTACTAGTTGCTGTGTTGTTGCATTTAGGGTTCTGACTGTGTTTCTATCTCCTTTTCCTTTCCCTTTCCTTCTCTCTTTAACTATTTTAAGAGTTTCTTCAGTGTTTCTCTCTTTTTAACTAGAGGTATTGTCTTTTTGCATTCTTGCATAGACCCAGGCTATGGTCTGAAGGCACATAAGGCCAGCTCCCTGCTGAAGCTAAGCGGGGTCAAGTCTGGTCAGTGCCTGGATGTGAGACCGCGTGGGAAACATGTGTAAGCCGCCTTGGGTTTCTAGCATGAAAAGAAAGGTGGGGTAGAAATGTAACAAATAAATAAATAATGTCTCTGACTTCACTCCATAGTTCTTCTGGTTCTCTGTCAACTAAGTTAAAAGCCTCAAATCTGTTCCTTATTTGATCTTTATATTCTTCTGGGATGTTTATGTTTATATTCTTCTGGGATGTTATTTAAATTGTATTTTGGCATTATGATTGCTTTATTGTTCTTTTATGTTTGTAGTGTATATTTTATCTGATGGAAAATAAAACATTTATTTTTATGTTAGTTATCACCTACAGCTGAGTGTTTTATCTTAATTTGGTCTTTTTGAATGTGTAGTTTTTCTCTTTTTGTTGTTGTTTCAGCAAGTATTGAAACCAACAACAGTACTTTTAGACAGAAAAGTGTTGCATCCTCCAAAGAAATTAACATCTTGCAGCCTGTATAAAAATGTTCAATCAAATTTTATTTAAGAACCAAGTTTAGAGATCTAATATTGAAAGCCCAACAGTAGCAAACTACAATGCATTTCCACTGTAGAAAAAAGAATTATTTGGGGTCCAGGTCTGCAGCTGTCACACCTGCACACACTTATGGACAAAGACTTAGAAATGAATGTGTCATCAGCTCAGACACTAAACAGGCCCAGTTTCAGTGCTGTGGCATTTGAAGAGAGGAAGTTCAAAAAGGATTTTTAAAATCATTTGCTGTCAACCAGTGAGCGAAACACACCAACTGCATCTCTGCATTTTGCACACATATCATGCTGAGGATCTAGCTTCCTGGTATCCAGAGAAGCACCTCTGTTGGTGTGGGTCACCTAGCAATAATGCACAGGCAACATTCCTTTTAGAGCAGAATGGGCTCTACTGGCACTAATGGGAAATGCGGTGTTTGAAGAAATGATGAAACAGCAACAGCTGCAGGAGGGGAAAGGAGGGAATAGCTGGAGCCATTGTAACAGCTGGAGCTCAAGCAGAGGGGGCTGCACAAAGGTTCCCATGACCAAAATGCTTTGGCACTTCCCATATCCACCCCCACTTCAAGTATCTATAGCTGGGCTATGCATAACTATAGATGGGGTGCTGGGTTTTACCCACAGGACCCATTAGTACAAATCTTAGCTTAAGTCAACACACATACAGTATTTTAGGGTGGTTTTTTTTTTAGCATGTGATTATCAGGGAGTATATAGAACTAAAGTTTGGCAGGTGATTTATTCCAGTCAAAACTGCCTTTAAAAGAAAACAGGACTTGATACTAGGGGGCAAGTTTGTCAGACCCCAAGAAGCACATACCTGTGATGTGGGTACAGCATGATAAAAATGAAAACCTCCTGGTGGCACATTCATTTAATTCTCCCTTGTTTCCCCGATCCCTGGAATTTCTATTTCCCATTTTTCCTTCAAACGTACATATCCAATAAAACCATTAATACTCTTCCTCAACTAAAAGGAAGCTGACATACATGCTTTTGCTCAGACACATCCCTTGCTACTACCTTTCTCTCTCCCTCTATTTTCTCCCCATTGTCAAACTGTAGATTATAGGGTCACGTGTCGTCTTTTTGGCTTATGAAAAGTGCCATGGTATAGCAGTGCTTAATAATAATGTGAGGATGTGATCAAGTGTTTGGATGGAAGACCTCATGGGAGTCCCCTGTAAACCAACATGTCATCAAGTGAGCCAACTTCAAAAGAAAAACATCAGATCCCTGCTGAAAGCACCACTAATCAGCTGCAAACCCTGCTTTCAGCAGAGATCGGCTCCACTTGGGACCTCTAATTGGTAGTGCCGGAAGGGAGCCAATCCCAATGGGGCTTGCATTTAGTGCCAAATGTTAAAGTCCCTAAATAAAGTCCCTGTTGCAAAGGAACCATCAGGAGTACAGTTTAATGCTCCCTATGGTTCCTTTGCAGTCACATCTTTACCTGCTTCACACAAAGTCACATATGGCATCAGGGATGAGGAAAGTTGGCGTGGTTTGGGGAAAGCAGCCTTGTGGGCTAAACTGGGTGCCTTGCCAGGCCTAATTAGGCTCTCAGTGCTGGAATAAATGGAGAGTTTTCACAATGGTAAGAGGTAAGAAGCGGGGCTCCCCAAGGATCTGGATTGGGATTAGTATTTTTTATTTGTTCATAAATGATCTGATATTAGGAATTAACTGTGTGTGATGAACTTCACTGAGGAGTAATGACATCAAATTTACAAAAAGGTATTGCAAGGAGCTCCAAAAGGATATATCTAAACAGGGGGAATGGGCATTAAAGTGGCAAATGTGGTTCAATTAAAGTAATTTCACATACATGTTAATGGATTCTGAACTGGCAGTGACAAGAATGAGATCATGGGGTCATAGCGGATGGCTCAATTAAAATTTTGATACTGGGTGTGGCAACTCTGAAAAAGGCATATTCTATCTTAGGGATCATTAGCAAAGGCATCAGAAAGAAACTGCCAATATCATAATATCAAATGTATTGTGGAATCACACTTAGAATACTCTGTACAGTTCTGGTCACTGCACCTCAGAAAATATATTGTAGGGCTATAAAAGGTGCAGAAAAGGGCAATCAACATGATTAAGGGGCTAGAGCAACTCGCCTAGGAGGAAAGATTTGGGACTTGATCGTTTAGAAAAAAGGCAAGTAAAGGGAAGCATGATAGAAAAACTATGCATGATGTGGAGAAAATGGATACAGAGAAGTCCCCCCCCCTTCTCTCATAGTACCGGAACCTGGGGTCATCCAATAAATGTTGGGAGAATCAGAACAGAAAAAAGGACACCACACATAAACTATGGAATTCGCTACCACAAGATGTAGTTGCGGTCACCAACTTGGTCAAAGAAATAAAACTGCAAAATAAAAACACAAACTAGGACAGCAACCAACAAAGTAGTTCTGTAGATTTCAGGTGTTAAAAAAAAAGAACAGTATCACCAGATTAGGCAGCCATTCATAAGTGGGGAATCCATTCCTGATAGGGCACAAATTGACAGAAAAGGGGAAATCCATGCCTTGCGTTGCTTGTTGTGGATTTCTCCAACATCTCTAGTTATGATGGCTACATCACTTCCAGTATCAGAGGCAAATGCCTCTGAATACTAGTTGCTGGGGATCACAAACAGGGGGGCGCTACTGGGCTCATGTCCCACATCTGGGCTTCCCATAAGCATCAGGATGGCCACTGTAAGAACAGGACTAGATGGGCCCTTAATCTGACCCAGCAGGCTCTTCTTATGTTTATTGACACCGCCTGACCATCTGTGGGTTAGTGTTGTGTCCAAGAGAGCTCCCAAGCTGGGAACTTAAATCCTCTAAAGCATCTGTCCACAACTATTTAAACCACAGTTCTCGAAACTAAAGACTTCTCCTTGCTTATCTCTTCTCATATGACCCTACAGAATCAGACCCTGGGTCCATCTAGTCTAGCATTCTATTTTTAGCAGCAGCCAGCCAGATGCCCTTTAGCTTACACACAGAGCAACTGTCCCTGTCGATTATCTCTAGTAGCTGGTATTAGGAAATATACTGCTGCTGTACATGGAGGTTCTATCTAGCTGCTGCTGCTAATAGAGAAATTCCATAAATTTGCCATCTAAGCCAGTGGCCATCATCATGTCTTGTGGTTATGAATTCCACTGTGTGAAATATTACTCCAGAACCTACTGCTTTTGTCAGTCTGGAACCTACTGCTGATCCATTTCACTGAGTTACCCTGAGGTCTAGTATTACAAGAAAGGAGAGATCTCATTCTGCTGATTCCCTCCTCTACCACCTCAAAATTTATAATCCAACTTTCCTGCTTAATTATATAGCATTAATTAGCCATCAGGTACTTGCAGTTTAGGAGTCTGGTTTCTGAGAAATAGAGGAACATTGCACAACCACATATGTGAAGGGTTTCTCCTTTTATCCAACAGAGACAGAAACTTTATTTGTTTTTTTTCATATACGCTGAAATGGTCCTATTTCTTGAAAGGTTATGGAACTGTAGTAAGTCATATACCAATCCTACACAATTAATTATAATTACATAAAAAAGTAGGATATATATCACATAGTCAAGAATTCTGACAGCTAATCAGAATGTACAAGACCAAGATAAAGAAACAAGTGTGGACTCAGAGAGAAAAGAGGCAAGCCAAAAAGGAAAATATATATTCTTTTTTAATCTTCCCTGCCCATTTCCCATCCATGTTTCCCAGTTCCACTGAGCTCACTCTTTGTGACAACAAATCTTTGCCCTCTACCAATGCAAGGGGACTTGGCGGCAGTCTTATCCTCATCCAGTGAACATAACTCAATATCAGGATTGCATTGCAAGGAAATAATTCCCAAACACGAAGTGTTCCGCGGCAGAACTGTTATTGTCTCATGAGAAATTAAACAAATAAAGTTTCTCTAAAACCAATGGAGGAGGCTGTCTGCTGCGTGGCTTTATGATTTACTGGCCTTCGCTCCTTCTAAACAGCCTCCTCTGGAGTGGGTAATCTTGCTGCTCTCTGTAATGAGTGTGATTGGATCATTCAATGACTGGGGCACAGCAGTATCACCCACACTCAAAAGAGGTAAACTGAGATCAATGACAGTTTGAAAATATAGGTTATGGGTTCCTCTGAGGAAACGTTAAAAGTCCATGAAGGAAATAGCCCTCTCCCATAGATGCTACTCAGCAACTAGTATTAAATTGTATTCTTTGCTGTCATCATCACCATACTTTAAGACCAAAAGTGGCTTCACCTGTGTTTGGTCATATAATTGTAAGTCCACCACCATTTGTGTTCTAATCATCAGCTTCATCATTTTGATGCCTCAGCTCCTCAGAATACCAAGGAACTGATACACCTGTACAATTGGGTTGAAGATGATGATGATTTGTTTAATTTGTTAGTCGCCTCATAGCCAACAGTCTCTGGGTGAATTTTTGGGAGTGATTCTATTGATAGAATAAGTCATCAACACATTACAAGCAGAGACCAAGACCTCAGCAGGAACATTAGCTAAACCAGCAGAAAATATTCCTAAGAGACCTCAGAAACCCACCTGGTTCATCAGTCTCTGATGGAGGATCACCAAACTCACTTCTCCACCTCTATGGAAGTTCTAGATAGCCTGAAGGTCAAGCTTGATTCGATGAGGGTCTGTCCATGACAATGGAATTGCTATTGTCTCCCCCACCCACAGATCCTTTCCCCTCAATCCAATACAGAAAACCAAATCCAAAGTATGTTCTGCCAGATGTGTTGGGCCAGATATAATTTGAAACAGACCTATGGCTGGTATGGCAGCCATGATGTCCTGACCCTTCTGACAAGATAGACTTGATATGAATATTGAAGTTCCCCCAGACCACCAGCCTTGGGGGTTTTCAAGCAGACCACCTCCATCAGCTTGGAAGGGTGGTGGCTTGTTAACTCCAGTTAGTATTGGATTATTCTGATTTTTAAAGGCATTCCAATTCAGTTTCAGGCCCAGTTTGAGAATGGAAACAACCTTGGGGAATGGAAACCACCTTCATAGCCAGTCATTCACCCAGAGTATTTTTCTTTCCCTTTCCACTCCTCTTCTAAGTACCAGAAGGATGGGTGAGAAAACTATCTGGGCCCCAAAGCTCTTGAGTTTCCTTCCCAGAGCTTCAAAGTTTGACATGATTGCTTCATAGCTCTGCTTGGCAGTATCATTCATTCTCACATCATGGATGAGAAGAAAGGGGTATCTGTCAGTGGGCTTTATGAGCAATGGCAACCCTTCCATCACATCTCTAATCTGTCCTCCAGGAAGGCAGCATACCTGGCAAGTCCATGGATCTTCTTGGCATACTTGGGTTTCTCTCCCACGCAGTAGGGAATCTCCCACCACTCTTCTGTTCTTCTTGTCATGGGGCATGGTTTCTTTGCCTCTGCTTGACTGACCTTCAGCTTCTCGCTCGCTGTCGTGTTGGGTCTCCTGTAATTCTTCCCCTGCAGACTGTCCTCTAGTATCATCCTCAAGTGTCTGGAAGGAGTTCCATAGTTTCACTGGTGATGGATCTCTTCTTGCTCTTCTGCTCCTGTCACCCTTTTCCATGGAATTTCCTCCGTTGTTGCTCTCCACAACAGTCTCCTCTTCTGCTTCAACATGCTCTGCCATCTCCTGTAGTTCTCTTTGCTGTTGTTGTTTCAGCATTCTGTCTAAGAACTCTTCATCTTCTGTTATACTCTTCATTGTGGACACCAGCCATTCCTGGCCCCCACTTCTTCTTCCAACAACAACACCAGCTTGAACTTGTTGCACGTGTACTCCATGTTGTTCTCAGGCAAGAAAACAAACACTGCACACACCTTGTAGGTCACCACCAGTGGAGTGACCTTCCCATCCACAGTCTCTACTACATTTTGTTTCTTTCATCCTGCTTGTATTGGAATGACCTGTGCTTTGTCCTGTCCTCCTTCAGAGTAAGTAGGAGAGTCCCCCTAGTATGTGGTGTGCTGTACAAGGGGGAAAAATTTAGGGACCTTCCCCTTGACCTCCTCCTCCAAACTCCTGTTAGCTCTCCCTGTTTGCTTGTTCTCTGAGAGGTGGCTCTTTTCTATTTCCTCTGGAGCAGGTGACACAGCTCCCTCTGCTCTGCTCAGTTAGGAGTCAGGAAACAGAATGAAAATTCCCAGCCCACACAACTGCTCCTAGTTTTACTCAGCAGTCCCTTCCAATCAAACTGCTATGGAGCCCTTCAGAACACACGGCGTCAGAGCCCTCTTTGTCTTTGTCTCTTCCTCCCTACACCTCCTCTGCAAAGCTCCTGTTAGCTCTCCCTATTCTCTTGCCCTCTGAGAGTTGACTTTTTAACATCTACATGACGCCGCTGGGTGCAGTCATCAGGAGTTTTGGAGTGCGTAGCCATCAGTACGCTGATGACACGCAGCTCTACTTCTCCTTTTCATCTTCTTCAGGTGAGGCTGTCAATGTGCTGAACCGTTGCCTGGCTGCAATAACGGACTGGATGAGAGCTAACAAACTGAGGCTCAATCTAGACAAGACTGAGATGCTGTTGGTGGGAGGTTTCTCTGATCAGATGGTGGATGTTCACCCTGTTCTGGATGGGGTTACACTCCCCCTGAAGGAGCGGGTTCGTAGTTTGGGAGTATTTTTAGATCCTTCCCTGTCACTCGAGGCTCAAGTAGCCTCGGTGGCACGGAATGCGTTCTACCAACTCCAGTTGGTGGGCCAGCTACGTCCCTATCTGGACAGGGAGGACCTCACCTCAGTTGTCCATGCTCTGGTAACCTCTCAATTGGATTACTGCAATGCACTCTACGTAGGGCTGCCTTTAAAGATGGTTCGGAAGCTGCAGCTTGTGCAGAATGCGGCGGCCAGACTGATAACGAGGACCAGGCGGTCTGAACATATAACACCTGTTCTGGCCCACCTGCACTGGCTACCAATATGTTTCCAGGCCAGATTTAAAGTGCTGGTTTTAACCTATAAAGCCTTATATGGCGCAGGACCACAATACCTGCTGGAACGCCTCTCTCAATATGAACCTGCCCGTACACTACGTTCCACATCGAAGGCCCTCCTCCGAGTCCGACTCACAGGGAAGCTCGGAGGATGATAACAAGAACTAGGGCCTTCTCAGTGGTGGCCCCCGAACTGTGGAATAGTCTTCCCGATGAGGTGCGCTTGGCGCCGACGTTGCTATCTTTTCGGCACCAAGTTAAAACCTTCCTCTTTTTTCAGGCATTTTAGTCTATTTTAGTCTTTTAAATATGTTTAACTGATTTTAGATTTGTGGATGCCTACATACATGTTCCTTGCACTGAATTATTGGATTTTACTGTGTATATTTATATTCCTATGTTGTACACCACCCAGAGAGCTATGCTAGTCGGGCGGTATAGAAATTCAACAAATAAATAAAAATAAATAAATAAAGACTCGCTTGTATCTCCTCTGGACCAGCTGACACAGCTCCCTCTGCTCTGCTCAGTTAGGAGTGAGGAAACAGAATGAGGAAACAGAAGAAACTTCTATATCTGCTGCCTGAAGTGGGTGCCTCACTCTGCCTAATACAGTAGGGCCCCACTTTTCAGCATTCCACTAATATAGAGTGAGCCCCATTCTCCGCCCCCTTCTTCTCCTCTTCCGAAGCGGCGGCGCGATCAGCTGTAGCGCACAATCAGCTGTAGCTCAGACAGCTTCAGGGGCCAAGTGCTGTTAGCTGGAGTGCGGCAGCTGGAGCTCCCCACGCTACAGCTGATCACGCCGGCAGAGCAGCAGGCTTTGCTCGCTCGCTTGCTCTCTTTCTGCATGGCCTATGTTCCACTTTTTGGCATTTTTCACTTTTCGGTGGGGGTCTGGAAGCTAACCCGCCATATGAGTGGAGCCCTACTGTAGTAGGAAGGGCCCTGGTACTAAATTGGAGAATAGATACTCTTGTCTGTTGAGTGGTGGGGAAACCTCCAGTTCGTGGGTTGGGTCCAGCCTACTGCTTTATCTCCTCTGTCCTGAAGTGCAAGTTCTTTTCTTTAAAAAAATACAATTTAATGTTGAGATTTTGTTTTCTGTTCTTAAAGTGTGTGGATAATGACACAGTTATGTAAATTCTCACCAATATGCATTTCTAATCAAAATAACCACCACTAGACAAGAACAGATTTATATTTCTAAGCAGCACAGACATAACATCCCTTTTGTCAAACTCTATAGTTTTGTCATAGCTTATGCACCTGCTCTAAACAAAACAAAAGTGGGGAAAGAGAACCTGTCTGTCTCCCACAGAAGAATGAATTTAATGAGTATGAAAACTTCTCAGCATGACACTTTTCCTGTCTTGAGACCCTAAACACACAACCAGTTCAGACGGCAAAATGCTTTTTTGTTCAATGTGCTTCACTCATGACTATATCACATTATCCTTAAGAAGAGGGCAAGCAGAATGATCAAGGGGATGGAGCAACTCGCTTATGAGGAAAGGTTGCAGTATTTGGGGCTTTTTAGTTTAGAGAAAAGGCGGGTCAGAGGAGACATGACAGAAGTGTATAAAATTATGCATGGCATTGAGAAAGTGGATAGAGAAAAGTTCTTCTCCCTCTCTCATAATCCTAGAACTCGTGGACATTCAAAGAAGCTGAATGTTGGAAGATTCAGGACAGACAAAAGGAAGTACTTCTTTACTCAGCGCACAGTTAAACTATGGAATTTGCTCCGACAAGATGCAGTAATGGCCACCAGCTTGGATGGCTTTAAAAGAAGATTAGACAAATTCATGGAGGACAGGGCTATCAATGGCTACTAGCAGTGATGGCTGTGCTCTGCCACCCTAGTCAGAGGCAGCATGCTTCTGAAAACCAGTTGCCGGAAGCCTCAGGAGGGGAGAGTGTTCTTGCACTCGGGTCCTGAGCTTTTAATCTCATTTGGTGAGCTCCAGTCAAGATACAACAACTTAAATCAAACTAAAATAGCTCTGGAAGCTCATTTATTTCTCTTGTTCAGCGGAGGTGGGAAGAAGGCTGAAGGTTGAAAGAGATAATAGCAAAGAAAGAACTCCTTCCTGCCCACGGACATTAAAGACGCCAAGGAAACCTTCCTCTGCCTCTGGAGAGAAAAGGTCAAGGAGCTACAACCGAGTAAGAAGTTGGTATATATTTTATACAATCAAGTTTTAAATTGTGCTGGGGTATTCGGCAGAAGAAAGAAGCAAGCTAAGTGTACCATAGGTCAATTTAAGGCTACAATGAGTTTTTAAATTATGGTTCTTACACGCCAAGCAAGTAAGACTTTAGGGGTCTCCTTACCCCCTGTGTTAGACCTTCCAAAAAAGACAAGGAAGAGACAAACCAAATCCTTTCCTATTTCCCTTTGAAAGAGGAATGTAAGAAAGAAGTACCAAATCTTCATCCAACTAACCTTGATTGGTCCGTGGACTATGCAAAGAATGGCCTTGATATCTATCTGAAAGAGAGGACTTTACAAGGGTTAGACCTGGCAACTGAAATTGCCCAAGCAGAATCATTAGTGAGTCTAACCCCTAGGGCTTACCACCTCTTCACAAGCAGCTGTACCAAATCCAGACCTAGATAGCTCCCATATCCAGTATGGGGGGATTATAACCACTGAACTGACCCAGAATAAATGCAAGGATCTAAAGTCTCCTGAGGAACCCAAGATTACAAAGGACATAAACCCAACTGTTTGTTCCTTCTCAGACAGACGAGATATGATATCAAGCCAGGATAATTTAGCTTCATCTAAAGTGGAGATGCATTTAGAGCTAATAACTAAAGAACTGGATTCAAACAAGAAATGTTTGTCAGAATTTTATGGTCTGCTAGTTATTATAGCTAAACTACATAAAACAGATAATGGGCCAGTATATTTGAAAAGAAAAGATGCCAAGATCACAGTCGAGACCAATGAGAAAGATGTAAAGGAAAGACATAAAAAGGGTGTAGCAAGGAAAAAACTCGGTAAAGAAAAGCGAAACTTAAAGGAAGCAACACAGAAAAAGAGTAAAAACATCAAGTCTAAAGAGAAGGGCCAAAAGGCGACTCAACAATGTAAGGAAATGAATTTTTAAAAGCTTTTTAACTTGTTGGAGGACCCACTAAGGGCGTCAATTAAAAATTCTAAGAAAAGTAAGGCAAAACAACTGACCAATGATGAGTACACCACTCAAAGAGAGCTAGAACCACTTTTTAAGTCACCTCAATCACCTATTGGGAAAATGAAACCTACAGACACCTTAAAGGTAGTGCCAAAGGGTAAAACTGAATTAATGGTCACAGCAAATATAATGCAGGATCCATGGCAATATGTACTTGATGTGGGGCCAGAAACGACGACCAAGGATCAGGACATAGTGAGAAATACACTAAAGCCTAAAACAGAGCAAAAATGGGAGTTGATTCTAAACCGCCAAAAGCTAGTTTCCTCTAACTTTCCAAAACCTAAAGGCATGCTGTCTCTTTTCCAACGTAAAGTCCACTTTTTGGAACTGGTGGGCAAAATAGCCCCACAGGTCCTCAGTATTGACGATATTCTTGATACTGAATATTTATTTTACAATTACCAGCACGCTCAATCTGTGGTGACATTTGGGAGCTGGGCAATTGCGAAATTATTATATGAGAAAAAAAATTAATTTTATAATGCGGGACTGATAATAACTAGGTTATTTGAGAACAAAAATCCCATTGACTTATTTCACAAAGAGCCAGGTTTTACAAAAAAAGATAATGGGACTGGTGTACTCATTAACTTGGAAGATTCTCAGCATATTGATCATTGTAAGAGTCCCAGACACAGTGTAAAATGGAGACCTCATCAAACACCATATGAGTTTAAAATCAGCCTTGTTCCAGAAGAAAAGGAACTTCTAAACTCATTTTTATCTTTGCCATCTCAGTCAGGAAATAATTGCCAGACTTTCATTTTTAAGAGATAGTCTCACTCATTCCATGATTACAGATAAGGTCGTGAAGTCCCAGTTATGGGGCATTGAGACAACCTGCAGTCAAGTAAGAGCAGACTATAGGAAAAGAGAGGAGGATTGTCAACAAAAATCGAACAATAGATCTGGAGAGAACTTTCCTCCAACCAAGGAATATAATCTCAATGCCCCTGTGGGGGCTTCAATGACTAGTGCAGAATGGTTATAAAGTAGGTATCTTTACCCAGAAAATCGGGGTACGTATCTACAATGATACCATCAAGTGCAACAGCCATAAAGGTGCTTGTTAAGCCCCCAGAAGGAATTGGCAATGTCTTTGTGGACAAGACTGGGGAGCTGAACCAGATCACTGAGTTAAACTCACAAGCACCTTACCAAGACAGTCCCTTAACTAGAACCCTGAATTCTCAATTAGATGTCTGCACATGGGTTAACTGGAAAGCTACAGATACAGCAAACCAGCTTAAAATACTAACATGGAACATAGCTGAACGGACCTTCAAGCAAAGTCGTCCTGAGGTTCTGGACTTTTTAAGAGATTATGATATGATTTTTATCCAGGAAACCTGGTCTACTAAAAAAAATTATCTGAATGGGTTCTTGGTAAACAACGTATTGGCTGAGCCCAGAAAAGGAAAAGGTAGACCTAAGGCAGGCTTGGCAATATTGATATCTACATCTCTTAAATATTAATTGGCTTGGCCCATGTGGAAAAATCGCAGTAGCTGGCTTATTGGAGTTTAGAACTATATCTTTTTTGTTGATTAATGTTTATATCTCCCCCCCCCTTCAAGGAATGGTATAAAACAGGCCTGGGATGATTTGGAGAGATATATACTAGAACTAGAATCTACATACCCCACAGTGTATTTAATGCAAGAAATGGCCCCAATAACAATATACTTTTTTCGTCTGGTCTATGGGGGGCAGCAGACATCAAGAACTATATTTTTAGATATGATAGTTCAAAGGATCTTAAAGTGAATTATGGTGGAATATGCCTGACACAAATGGTGGGTCATCTTGATCTTTTGGTTTTGAATGGACATAAAAAGTTTGACAACTATGCAGAATTCACTTATGTTTCTGGGCATGGAAGCAGTGTGGTTGATTATGTAGTGATTTCTCAATCCTTGTCTAATTGGATTACTAATTTTACAGCAGGTGATAGGCTTGACAGTGACCATCTACCTCTTAATTTTATTCTGTTATCTGTTGTAGCCCATTTGGATGCTAAATTTCAGTATCAAGATAAATCCCTTAGCCTTAGACATAAGAGGATTTACTGGTCAGAAGAGGTTTTGAACAACGTTGTCGGTTTTCTTGGTTCTTCTCGGGGGAAAGTTTCAAAAATTCGCATTTCAGGAGCTACTGAAGTTATCTCTGCTCTAAATGATTATCCGTCATTGATTTCAGCCCTGAACACGGTCCTAAAATCAAAAACACCTATTTTAAGGCCTTCAATGAAACAGACTGCTCCTAGCTGGTTCGATAAGGAATACTATGCAGTTAAGATACAATTGAGAACAGTATATAATCAATATAGAAAGAAAAATTCCAATGTTTTACTCCAAGAATATTATACAATTAAAAAAGTATAAACAACTTCTAGCTAATAAAAAGAGACAAGCAGTTCAAAACAGGTGGAAGGCTCTGATAGATTCCTCTATAAATAGCAATTTAAATTAAAACTTGGTCACTAGTCACTGATGCTTTAGGTTCCTCAAGCTCAATTTGTTGTAATATCCCTGCTGATACAGGCATACCCCGCTTTAACGTTCGCAATGGGTCCGGAGAGTATACTTAAAGCGAAAATAAACGTTAAGTGAAGCAATTGTCTTCACGTAGTGCACGCAATCACCACTAGATGACAGCAGCGTCATGCTAATAAAGTATACGTTATTGCGAAGCGCGCAAACGTTAAGCAGGGTATGGGGACGGATGGAGCATGTACGTTATAGCGAGGAAACGTTAAGCAGGGCAACGTTAAGCAGGGTATGCCTGTATTTGGGAACACCACTTTTCTGAATCGTTCGCAGACGTAAAAAAGTATCCATCGAACAGCCTTCCCACTATAGACCTAAATGTTCTTCCACTTTGGCTTCCTGTCACACAATCTGAGATAAAGTCTCTGATTAGTCATCTTAAGTCTGGTAAGGTGCCAGGAATTGATGCTATACCCCCTGAAATGTTAAAGGTTCATACAGATTGGTGGGCCACCCTATTGGCAAATCTATTTACACAGATCAATAATTCTGGCAAATTTCTTTTGGCTTGGCTTGAGGCCATTGTGATACCAGTCTTTAAGAAAGGGGACAGAGAGGACCCCTCAAACTACTGACCTACTAGCTTACTGTCAGTAGTGGGCAAGCTGTATGCCAGCTATTTAAATACAAGATTGGTCTCCTGGTTAGAGGATGAAAACATTTTGGGCAAGGAACAGGCAGGCTTCAGAAAGGGCAGATCCACAACTGACCACTGTATAGTGCTAAACCATCTAGCAGAGAAATATACGAGTTTTTTTGGAAATGGCCTGTTCGTTGCCTTTATAGCTCTGAAATCTGCCTTTTACTCTATCCCGAGAGACAAATTATGGGTTAAACTATCCCACTCTTCCATGGATAAGAGATTGCTTTATCTCATTAAAAGTCTCTATCAGCATACAACGCTCTGTGTAAGATGTGGATTAGATGGAAGTTTGACAAAATCTATTCCTGTCACCAAAGGGGTTCGGCAGGGTTGCATACTAGCCCCCACGTTATTCAATCTTTATTTAAATGATTTGAGCAGGGGTTGTTTAGCTGCAAATTTTCATCCACCTAAAGTGGCTGAGACCAAATGCCCATTGTTTTATGCTGATGATGCCGTTCTCATGTCTTTGTAAAAAACAGGCCTTAAGGGCCTACTTCGTACTTTTATGATCTATTGCAAAGACAACATACTTACCATTAATTTTAGTAAAACAAAAATTATGGTCTTCTCTCGGCGTACATCAGTGAAAAAGTGGATAGTCAATGGACAGTGTATAGACCAAGTCAAGCAGTTCAGATATTTGGGTATTATGTTTTATTCCACACTTTCTTGGGCTACTCATATATGGTCTGCTGTCCAGACAGCACAGAACACCACTAAGGCCATTCTTCATTTTTTTTAATGTTAAGGGAGGCCAATATTCAAAGTGCTGATTTTAACCTATAAAGCCCTATACGGCTTAGGTCCAGGCTATCTGTTAGATCGTGTCTCCCTCTATGACCCTGTCCGAGCTTTGAGATCATCTGGTGAGGCCCTGCTCACTATTCCATCTTTCTCACAAGCTTGCTTGGTAAAAACACAGAATAGGGCCTTTTCAGTGGCTGCCCCTAGATTGTGGAAGTCCCTCCCTAGCGAGGTTCGACTGGCTGCCTCACTTTCATCCTTTCGTGCCCAGGTGAAGACTATTTTATTCAGACGGGCTTTTAACTAATATTGTCATTTTTTAACTTTTACTGATTTAATCTATTTTTAATTGTTTTAAACAGTATATTACTTGTTTTTAATTGATTATGGTTTTTATTTGTAAGCCGCCCTGAGTTCCTTGGAAATAGGACGGGGTATAAATATTTTAAATAAATAAAATAAATAAATAAATAAATAAATAAATATATACCTGCTGCTATCCAGGTATTTAAGTCCAAGATCCTGCCTCAATTGTTGTATGGAGTTCCAATTTGGATTCAAGAATTTCATTCAAATGTGGAAAATGTTCTTTCAAACTTTTTAAGATCTATTTTCAGAATGCCAAGGTGTGTTTCTCCTGCAGGCCTCGGACTTGAGGCCGGCCTCACTTCGACTGAATGTACTGCTTGGTGCCTTGCCTTCAGATATTGGCTTAAAGTGGTTTATGCTGGCCCTTCCCTAGGTTACTTAAACCTTCTTTGGAAGGATGTTTTTATTAGCTTATGGTTTAAAACCTTTTTTGCTAAACTGCATCTGTTAGGTTTCTCTATGGATTTTCTTTACACATAAGAGTTTAAGATAGTATTGGTTATAGAGAAATGGATTAAGGACATTGATTTCAATACTCTATGTCAAATGCATGTAAAACCTATTCACCTTTGCATTTAGATCTGAGCTTTGAATTCCCTAAACATGCTATATATCTGGATAATTTGACCATCCCAAAATACCAACATGCTTTTTCCAGAGCCAGATTTAATTGTCTCCCTTCTGCAATACTAGAAGGACGTTATCAAGGTGTGCCTTATGAACATCGGTTATGCAGACGTTGAATCCCTGGCTCATGTCTTTTTTGCATGTAACTTTTATACGGAAGAACGTTCTAGATTCCTTGGTCCTATTATGGAAAGTTTTCCTGGTAAGTCTTTGGACTGGTATTTGAAACCTCTTTTGGCTGATACCAACAAGCTGACCACAGAGCTAGTAGCTAAGTTCCTTTTTTCAGTTCAAAGAATATGTAAGATGATCCTCTCTTTCAAACTGTAATGTTCCATTTTAAAGTCATATTTATATTTATATTTTATTATATATTTTAAATGTTATATAGACTGTTTTCTTTTATCTGATGATTTGTCTTATTGGGTCTGTGACCGCACAATAAATTGAATTGAACTGACCTGGGAAGAAGACAACTGCTCCTGCGAACTTTACAATAAACTCTCTAAGACCAGTATCTTCAAACGTCAGCAGATTAAGCCCAACAATGGAAGCAATCGTAAGTCTAGAGAAAGACCCACTAGACCCAAGGAAGGCTACACAGAAAAATCACGAGCTTATATGTCACACTGATACTATGTCAGCCAACAAAGTTAATCAGAGCCTACCACACAAGGATCACCCAAGTGTAGCCCTGTCACTGACTTGTGAGAAGGAACTGATTAGCCCTGAAATCGCTATCATAGGAGGGGCTCCTACCAACTTAAGTTGACAACAAAACATTCAACCAAGCAGACAGTTAACACTTCTATCATGGAATATTGCAGGCTGGTCAAATAAAACCCTTGATCATCATTTCAGGGATTTTATTAGCAAATTCAACATCATTATGGTACAAGAAACATGGGCCAGGGAGGCTTTGGTTTTGAACAACTTCCTTGCATACTCCCTAGATGCAGTTCCGGGCCCTAAGGAAGGCCATCCAAAAGGAGGTTTGGGTATATTGATTTCTACCAGCATTCGTGCCACTGTGTTGAGACTAGAACCCTTATTCCAGCATGCCTCCTCTTTGGACATTAAGTTTAAAACAATCTATATGTTAATAATTAACAATTATTTGCCTCCACAGCAACAAAAACAACAGGCAAAAGTTTGCGGATGATATGAAACTGGGAGGGATAGCTAACACAATGGAAGACAGGAATAAAATCCAAAGGGACCTGGATAGACTAGAAAATTGGGCTGAAATTAATAAAATGACATTCAAGAAAGACAAATGCAAGATTCTGCATTTAGGCCACAAAAACAAAATGCACGGGTACAGGATGGGAAATACCCGGCTTAGCAGTAGTGCATGTGAGAAGGACCTTGGAATTGTAGTGGATCGCAAGTTGAACATGACCCAGCAGTGTGATGCTGCGGCAAAAATGGCAAACGCCATTTTGGGATGCATAAACAGAGCTATAGTTTCCAGGTCGAGGGAAGTAATAGTCCCACTATATTCTGCATTAGTCAGGCCTCATCTGGAATACTGCATTCAGTTCTGGGCGCCTCATTTTAAGAAAGATATAGACAAGTTAGAGCGGGTTCAGAAGAGGGTGACGAGGATGATAGCCAGTATGGAGAACAAGTCTTATGAGGAAAGGTTGAAGGAACTTGGCATGTTCAGTCTGGTGAAGAGAAGGCTGAGGGGTGACATGATTACACTCTTTAAGTACCTGAAGGGCTGTCACATAGAGGAGGGTACAGATTTGTTCACTGGTGCCCCAGAGGGTAGGACTAGGTCTAATGGTTTTAAATTGCAGGAGCGTAGATTCAGATTGGACATTAGAAGGAACTTCTTGACTGTAAGGGCAGTTCGGCAATGGAACCGACTGCCTAGGGAGGTGGTGGGATCCCCTTTGCTGGATGTCTTCAAGCAGAGGCTGGACAGCTATCTGCGGGAGATGCTCTAGCTGTGGATTTCCTGCTGTGAGCAGGGGGTTGGACTCGATGTCCTACAAGGCCCCTTCCAACTCTATGATTCTATGATTCTATGGCTGTGCTCTGCCACCCTAGTCAGAGGCAGCATGCTTCTGAAAACCAGTTGCCAGAAGCCTCAGGAGGGGAGAGTGTTCTTGCACTCGGGTCCTACTTGCGGGCTTCCCCCAGGCACCTGGTTGGCCACTGTGAGAACAGGATGCTGGACTAGATGGGCCAGTGCCTGATCCAGCAGGCTCTTCTTATGTTCTTAACCACTGCATTGTTTTCAAGGTGCTTACAGATTGACTGCTTTATAATCTGCTCCAGAGTTTTTAGGCTGTTAGGCTGACTGGTCTATAGTTCCCTGGTTCCTCCTTTTTTGAAGACTGGGACAACATTAGCTCTCCTCCAGTCGTCTGGCACTTCACCAGTCCTCCACGATTTCGCAAAGATAATAGACAGCGGTTCTGAGAGGTCTTCACCCAGTTCCTTCAATGCTCTAGGATGCAGTTTGTCAGGCCCTGGAGATTTGAACTTGTTCAAAGTGATGTCCTCTCCTCCCAGCTCAACAGTATGATGGACAGAAAAACTGTTCTCTCTGCTCTTTAGCGATTGATTGCAGCCTAACTCTGCAATGAAGCACAAGATCCCCAGCCCGGCCCTTATCTCTTCTCTTCCCCCCATACTCTGCTTTACTTGTTTTGTTTGTTTGTTTCCTTCCTCCCAACTGAGCGGAGGGCGCCATTTGTTAGCAGGTTGGAATGCTCATGAAATGGGAAGGAGCAGCAGAGATGCTCAGTGCCTGTCCAATTCTGGCATCGCTCCTGCTTAACCGAATGGGGCTGCGGTGGAACGGAAGCAAGGTCAGGGTACACTGCTGCATCAGCAGATACACTGCTGCAACTCTGATGCTTCTGCCAGTGCAACTGCACAGCTTTAACCTGACCACCTCTCCACCCCAGCCCCATCCAGGTAAGCAGCAGTGACTCTGGTGTCAAGAGGGCAGCTCCGCCCTACCACATACACCACTACTGGACACAAGGCTGAGGGAGACAGGTATCAAAGGAAGATTCTGCATCATCATGCATCATGCATCAGAAAAAGAAGATAAGGAAAACATTCATGAGAAAACACCCACAGAAGTGGCTTTTATGCATATGAACAATAAGAGTTTGGAGATAATTTGTGTGGGTAAATTAACTCTGTAAGTGCAAAATCCATCACTATTTTATATATAAATGGGAAACTTTCTTTAAAAATTGGCCTGGAGAGAGGAACAATGCTAGGATGCAGGGCCAAATTTGTAACTAGCCAACTTTCTGAGGGCCAAATGGACAGAACCAGAGATTAAGGAGGCAGGACCAAAAGTCAGCAAAAAAAAAACCAACCCAAAAAATCTGTAAGCACAATTCTCAAGGTCATCTGTTCAGCCAAATAAAATGTAAAATATAAAACCTCTACCAAGCACCAATGCTTATCACATACTGAGGTCGCATTTCCATTCCCAAACCACAACAAATTCAAAGCGAAAGAAAGAAAGAAAGAAAGAAAGAAAGAAAGAAAGAAAGAAAGAAAGAAAGAAAGAAAGAAAGAAAGAATCCTGCAGCTTCCAGGTGCACAAGTTAATTACTCCCTAATAATTCAAAGCAACCACTTGTAGCTAGTTTGCAGTTTGCAGTGTTTGCAGTTAAAATACATACAAATGCACACTCACAGTTCAAACCCATGTTCCTGCAGTTAGAAAACTTGCCATTAAAAAAAATCCTGCAGCTCTATAATTAGCAGCAAAAGCCCCCACAGACAACACTAAAATAGTCCCCACTAAATAGCATTAAATAAATATAAATCATGACCCTAGTAGAGATGAGACAAAACACACACATACCAAAACACACACACACACACACAGAGAACTTTTAAGCCATGACCAAGTGGAGACCCAGAATCGAACAAATCCTATAGACAATAAATGAGTCACCAACATACTCTTCTTCAAAGAGCAAAGGAAAGGGAACTATTTAAATGGAGCACCTTCTCCAGTGCTGCTAGTCGTACAATGCACCAGGTATAAGAAAGAAAGGAGGAAGGGGGAAGTATGCATCACAACATCCAGAGCATGCTTAGGAACAACCTTAGCAATGGATGCTCTGCTGCCAATTTTAAATGGGACTAGAATAAAAATAAAGACAAAAGCCTCAAGGATAGCCAGGCCCACACAGAAAGCAGTCATTGTTGACTGGGAGGTGTTGCGGTGAGGCGCAAACTGCCTGCTTCAGTGGTGGGCAATTGATTTGATTGACAGATGACATCACCTGAGTGACCGGTGGGTGTGGTTTGTTAGAAATGGCCTTACAGGTAATTTGCAGGGACTAGATTGGCCCAGGCAGGCCCACAGGCCAGATATTCCCCACCTCTAATCTGGGCACTGGGCACTTTAGGCACTCTTTGAACAAGGTTTGCTCCCCAGAACAGGGGAACAAACAATACTAATGCTAACACCTCTCCCCAAGCTTCTTCCTCCCATAGGAACCCAGCAGCAGATCACTGGACAATGAAAAATAGCACCAAACATTCTCACAGAGAAGTTGGCATGGAGCCCAACTACAAGGTCAATTTGGAAAGTGGGGGGAACTTCCCTGAGGAGTTCCCCACAATACACACATTTCTTCCAAAGAGAGTTGATGGCAGCAACAAAGAAAATCCCCCAAAATCACTATCTACGTAACTCATAATATATGATAAGGAGATGAAGCCTGGCTCAAGAGCTAAGAGGCAGCATGATGCAGAGGCTAGTGAGTCAGATAAGGGAAATCCAGAATTACAAATTATTTTGAAAAAGGTTTTATATCTATAATGCTGTATACTTGTTTTTGCTAGTGAAAGGCTGAGATGTAAATTTACCCTTAGAAAGAAATGTTACTTAGTACCTTCCAAAATCTAAGCTTTTTATCTTAGGATAAGTGCCCTGTTCATATTTATTCACACCAGAAAGTCCTTTAAAAGAAAAAAGAAAATGTGTTAGCATGCAACATAATTTTTATTAACTAATGTTAATAAACACGGCTCAGGAATTAATGTTTTTAATTAAAAATGTGAGCTGCTTTATGAAAATAATTTCATGAGATAATGAAGTGTTGTGAGCACCATCTAGTGGCAAAAGAGGCACTAACATCTAAACAAGGAAACAGACACAAAAGAACACATATGAGCTATTGTAATTATATGCCTGGTAATAATTACTAGACATAGCAATTATGTACCTCCCAAACAAATTTATTTATTCATAGTTTTTCTTAAAAGTGCTCTAGTTAAGTCTGGCCCACAATACATTTTTTATCAGCTTCCCAAAACTCAAGAGCAAGAGAAATGCTATCCATCTATATCACAATTGTTTTAAAGATGTTCTTATTGTTTTATCATTCATTTGCCACCATGGGTTCTTTTTGTGAGGATGGTGGGATATATATTTAAATATAATCTTACATCTAATAACAATGTAAACTGTCATCACTCAGACCCCATTGGAGGATTTGTAGTGTCTCGTCACAATCCTGAGATTTGCATGAAGTCAGAATGGGAAGGCAGATTGCACAGCAGCAGTGGCTGTGGCATGGGAGCTAGGAGCGAGGACCACTGACGTGGAAAGTGGCGGTTTCAAAAAGACAGAGGTCTGAATAGATTCTTAAGAGAAGAACATTAAGGGACTGTTGTTTTTAAAAAAGTTTTAAAAAGGAGAAATAGCAGAGATGGGTACTACACAGAAGCTAACACAACAGAGCCTTTCCCAACTCCCTTCCCGCTGTACTCAAACCCCTGCTCACTCTACTCAAACTTGTGCCATTCGTTAAAACTGCCATTTTTCTCTATGTCCCTCAATCCCTGCTTCATTCAAACCTCTGTCATTGTTTAAAATCACAGTTTCCCTCTCAAAGTCACTTTCAATTGTACAGCAAAATATTTTAGTGATCTTTAACATTAATAGTTCATAGGAAAGTTGTCAATTGTAACCAAGAACCAACACCTAGTCCCAGGTTCTGATCTGAAGGCACATGAGGTCAGCACCCTGCTGAAGCTAAGCAGCGTCAGGTCTGGTCAGTGCCTGGATGGGAGACCACCTGGGGACCATATGGAAGCCGCCTTGGGTTTCTAGCATGAAAAGAAAGGTGGGGTAGAAATGTAATAAATAAACACCTGAGTTTGCTTTTCTCCCTCATTCCTCCCAATCAATTCCTTTTCCTTTTCTTTCTGTCTTTTAGACCTGACAGCAGCGGTTGTCTTATTACTGATGTTTGTAAGCCACTCTGACAGCATTTTTTTCAGCTGAAGAGTGGAGTAAAAATGCTTAAAAGAAATAATTACAGGAATAAATAACAGGGCAAGATTGGAGTCCTGTAGTAATCTATAATTAATCTACATAAGATTTTATGTCAACCTTGAAAAAAACTTGCCAACACCAAATTTAGTAGCAACAATCAGACAGCAGGCAGGACCAAGCTGCTGACCAAAACTGGATTGAGTTTCAGATAAAATTTGGTTTTGAGTTACATTCAGGACTCTCAATTACATAAACACAGACATACGTACACTGCCACATTAATTTAACAACAGTGTCACAAAGTAATCTACCATATTAAGATCAATGATACTGTTATAAGAATTAGAGAATTTCTTTGAAGAATAAGAACCCCAGATCCCCAAATGCCCAGTGTAAATTAAAGGGCTTAGTTAAAGACAGTTGTAAAAACAAGATGAAAAACAGAGGTCCATCATTATAAGGATCAAAATTCCTTTGCTTAAAAAAAGATACCTGTTGCATAAATAACTTGAAATGTGGCATAAATAATCTACTACTTGATTAAATCTACAAACTGAGCCAAATGTTACACTGATTTGATAAAATCTGCCATAGGTAAAATGTATAGGAAATTGACATAGTTATTCTTTTTACACCAATGTTTTTTAAAGGCATGTCATATATTTAATAATTTAAAAACCTGCCAGTTTGAGACCAGAATTAAGGCTCTCTCATGTTTTCTCAATCACCACAAGCCAGAAAATTGGGAAGGATGGAGTGCCTCGTATTGGTGTTTGCTACGTATATTAGCATAGTGCAGAAATGAATAGTCAGGGAAGACTGGTGGTTGAAAGAATATAGAGACTTAAGGTTTATTACTCCTGGGAAATAAAGCCATTCTGAGTATAGACATACATGTGTCCACTATGGTGTCAGAGGTTAACACTAAGAAAAAAGAGGAAGTCAAGCCTGAGAAGAAAATCTACATATCAACAATTAGTTATGAAAGAAGGAATCAGCGAGAGAAAAATAGATTGACTTTCTGTCTATCGCCCTCCCACTGGTTCAGGTTTCTTGTAACAAGGATTGGTGCTTTATTCCCACCATCCCATCTCAACAATGTGTGTTAAGTCCACAAGATTCACCTTCTCTTGCAGAAGGTGAAAATGGTCTCTGGGAAGGGGCTTAATAACAATATCTGCAATTATGCCCCCTGTTGGGCAATAAAAAAAAGGTAAAGGTGTCCCCACACTTGTAGTGCGAGTCGTTTCCAACACTTAGGGCGACGTCTTGCGACGTTTACTAGGCAAGACCGTATATATGGGGTAGGATTGCCAGTTCCTTCCCCGGCCTTTCTTTACCCTCCAGCATATGCCGGGTACTCATTTTACCGACCATGGATGGATGGAAGGCTGAGTGGACCTCGACCCCTTTTACCGGAGATTCGATTTCCTCCTTCCGTTGGAATCGAACTCCGGCCGTGAGCAGAGCTTCGGCTGCGTTACCGCCACTTACCACTCTGCACCATGGAGGATCTCAAAAAAGCTTTTGCCCCCATACATGACTCTCAACAGGTGGTATTTTACATTAACATGCTTAGAATGTGTGCTGATTATTTCAGTTTGTAAGAGCTTTCTGCAGCTCTGATTGTCTTCTATGATCAGTATGGGTTTTGGTTTATCTATTCCTAGATCCTTCAATAACTGACATAGCCATTTCAGTTCCTGGCATGGTTGGGCACCTGACACATTCTGCTTCAGTGGATGAGAATGGTACTGCATCCTGCTTTTTTACTTGCCCAACTAACTGCTCTACATCCATAAAAGAACAAGTTTCCACTGGTGGAGTTGCAATCTGCTGTGCCCCCAGGCCAATCTGCATCTGTATTAGCTAGGGTTGCCAAATCAGAAGCATCCCAAGTCCTGAGATTTCAGGGATGTCATGGAAGCAGGCCCTAGTGATGACATGGGGTGGGCCCTAGTGATGTCATTAAGCATGATAGGTTAAGCACCAAGCACAGTTGCTTGGAGCATGCCATTCAAACAAAAATAAAAATCTCTGCTTGGAAATTAATATAGAAATCTTAGCTAAATGAGGGTGTTTCCAGGTCCAGTTGAAGTGATGGGACCATTCCTTTTCACCTGCTTAGGGCGTTGGATAGGGAACATTTAATCTAGCCTACTTGCTTCTGGCAATTAAGTGTTTAAGTGCTCTTAGGCCAGGCCAGTCACCAGAAGTCCACTGTAGGAAGAAGGGAACCTAGTGTTGTGGAGATGTTAGATGGGAGCACTCAAGAGTAAAGATGGATGCTCCTGAAGGCTGCAGTTCTAAGCACACTCACTAAGGGCCTAAGCCCCACAGAACTCAACAGAACTTAGTTCGGAGTAGATAATAATAATAATAATAAATTTAATTTTTGTGTCGCCTATCTGGCCGAAGCCACTCTAGGCGATGTACATATTAAAATTCAATAAAATACAATATAATTACAGAATAAAATACAATGCAGTCAACACTAAATGGTTGATATGGTTAGGATTGTGCTATTGGTAAGGCTTGACTAGGAATCCTCTGCAAAGATATCCATAACAAAGCAGGGTTGGCAACCCCCTGCCTGGAATGCCCTGCCTGCATTTTAATGTAGCTACTCCAAATGTCTTTACAGACTTGACCCTTCACTGCAGAGAGAGGTTTGAGAAATGAGTAAGAGTTAAGAAGATTCTCTACCCTTTCCTACCTGCCATGTGGGCTGCTTTAAACTCACTTTGACAACCAACCAAATTCCAGTAAGTAATAATTGACAGAGAGCAAACGCACATGGTTGGTCTACCTTCTGTCCTGTCCGAAGTTGAAGAACTCAGACTCAGACACGTGTGTGGGTTTTTTTTATTGTAGTAAGAGACAGCTTCAATTCAGGGAGCTTCATAAATCTATCCATGCTTACTCAGAACTTGGCATTTCTCTAGAACTAGCTAAACGTGACTTTGCAACTCTAAAACATTGACTCAGCAACCATCACCCCTGAGTCAGCTTAAGTAAGGCTGGCAGGCGTCTCATTTGCGTGTCCCAACTGTCAATGCTGAGAGTACACATGTAAGTGAAGGCTCCACCTTAACTGAGTCTGTTGAATTTCCCATCTCATTAATCTCCTGGCATTAGGCGAAGGTGGGGCCTCAGCCACCTTCTCATCTTTCGCTTCTGATGGAAGGGGGCTGCTAACTGACAGCCTGGGCATAAGGAGGGGGGGGCGCTCAGCTGGAAAGCATCTGACAGACCAGGTTGAGCTCCCACAGGGGTGTCCAGTGTTGTGGGGGGCAGAACTGTCAAGAACTGGAGCTGGGGCACCTTCTAAGTCCATTCTGCCACATGGTCCCTCCCCAGATTGTTCCTCCCAGTCCAAGTCCTCATCCTCTACCTTGCTGTCATCTGTCAACCCCCTCCCGGCAAGGCTCATGACACCTTCATAGGCAGTAGCTTGTGAACAACAGCAATTGAAGCCACACTTCCCAGTATGTGAATTCTTTTTTACCACTATTGGGCAAGAAACAAGCCATCATGCAAACAACAAAATGCATCATCCGTGGGTTTAAGGGGATTGAGCTAACTACATGGAACCACTGTTGTTGTTTCTATGGCATGAGCCATGCTAGCAGGGGGTGCACCAATGCACGGGAGGATGGAGAGGAAGACCTGGACTGAGACATTCCCATCAGGGAAGGACCCAGCAGAGGTGAGGGCTTCGAAGCAGACCCCGCTTTGGATGCTGATGGGTTACCACCAGCCATCTCGGACACCCCCCCAAGACAGACCCGTGGACCGGCTGCCCATTCCTCCACCTGATGTGGCACCTCTCCCCACGCCCGCGCCACTGCTTGACAGCTCTCCCCCCACAGAGGGAGAGAATGGGACTGAAGCCAAGGCCCTGCCTTCACCCAGGTCCAGGAGGCGGAGGCAGTGGGAGATTCAACAAGCCCAGCTCAGGAAGAGTCAGCACTTACATGCATGCCTCCAACTATGACTTGGGGAACACGCAAGTAGAGGGGGCTGCCCAGGCTGAGCGAGGGGGAAGGGTTAGTTGCTGAGTCAATGCCTTAATGCTGCCAAGTTGTGCCTAGTTAGTTGGAGAGCGATGCTTAGTTCTGACTAAGCTGTAGGTAGATTCATGAAACGCTCTGAACTGGAACTTTCTATTACATCAATAAAAGAAAAAACTACAGCTGTGTCTGTGTCTGAGTCCCTCGAGTTTGGGCAGGACAGGTTGACTCAGCCACCACCTCCTCTAACCAGCACCCCAATGACAGAAAGGATGGAAGTGAGCAGCAGACCGGGGAGGACTACCAGAGAGCCTTTGAGACCATGTTATCCAAACTAGAAAGCCTCCAAGTCAAGAGCCAGTCCCTTCAGTCTGAGAACCACACCTTGTGTCTTCAAGTGACCCAGCTTGCAGCAGAGGCTGTGCCCCATCCTGCCCATACCCATGCCCCATGTCAAGATGCCTGTGAGTTTGCCCCTCCGGTACGGGGGGACGCTAAAGCAGTTTGCCACGTTCATTGCCCAGTGAGAGTTCTACATGTGAGTGCAGAAATTGGCATTCCCTAACGACTCCTTGAAGGTGGCCTTCATCATCAGCCTCCTGGAGGGAGAGGGTGCCAAGTGGGCCACCCTGCTGTTGCTCTGGAATGACCCCATATTGACCCAGTATGCTAACTTCATTGATGCCATGGCAGAGATCTTTCAAGACCCCAGCAGAAGGCCACCGTGTCTCACCAACTGGGGACCCTCTGGCAGGGAAAGAACTCTGTCAGAATGTACACTAACACCTTTCATATCCTGGCTCAGGAGACAGATTTTAATAAGTCCACATTGATGTACTTATACCATAATGGCCTCAGCAGCAAGATCCAAGATTAATTGGCGTGCACCCTGAAACCAAACACCTTCCTAGAGCTTGTCTAGCTGTGCCTGCAGATAGACAGCAGATCTGAAGGTCGCTGCCAGGAGTGCAAAGCCACGTCAGCCCAAACCCTGCCTCCCATGCTGCTCCCCCGTACACGCTTGTCAACCCCACCAGGGGTGGAGCCCATATAGCTTGGGGGGCATGGCCACATCTGATGGAGGTGGAGATAGAGGAGCAATGCAGAGAGGGGTTGTGTCTATACTGTGAAAAGGTGAGGCACCTTGCCAAGATTTGCCCCTCCAAGTCAGAGAAGGCACCAGTGCACGAAAACTCCAAATCAAAGCTCTCTTAGAGGTCCATGAGCTGGGATCTTCTGTATGTCCGGGACCTCAAGGTGGACCTATCCTGCAAAAATCAGCACTGCATCTCCCCATCTGCCTATGCTTGCCCTCAGGCCTGAAGATCAACACAGCAGCAAAAACTGAGAGTGTGAAACTCTAACTCCACATTAACAGATTTAAACTTTTGGGTGGTAGAAAAAATAACTGTGCACGATACTCAGATCCTACTAAAGAGAGAACTAGCGTGGATTTTAGAATTAAAGATGCTTGTTCCCAATGGCCTTAATGAGGAGTTAGAGTTCCTTCCCCTTTTACAAGATCTCACACTACAGAGATGATCCCTTAGACACAGCTGTGTTAAATTCCTCTGTCTCACTGCTAATAGGCATTCCAGCCAGTGTATAAGTTTCACACTCTCCGTTTTTGCTGCTACACGGTCAGTTTTCTATTGCACAGAATCGGTGTAGATATTCCATGTACATTTTTGCACAGGAAATAGTTGAAGATAGACATTTTAGATTATGTAAGTATCCATTTTGTTCTCATTGCAATGTATGGCCATATACTGTATGATATGATTATGCCACTGTATGATTTTACTTATAGCCCCTGACGAAGGCCAAGTCTCGAGTGGCCAAAACACATTGGGCTCCTTCCTTTTTAATAAAATGTATTTGGATTTTCCATTCAAGAAATCCATTTCTTCGGCATCTTGGGGTTCCCCCTCCTTTTTTCTCCTGCTGTCTTTGGATGCCAGCCACTCCTGTTGTTTGCACGGACTCCCAACCAGCCTAGTCTTGGACCGGGGACCCCAGTTCACAGTCCAGTTCTGGCACGCCTTGTGACAGCTTTTGCAGAGCGAACAAAAACTGTCATCTTCACACCATCCCCAGACAGATGGGCAAACTGAGAAAGTGAATGCCACCCTGCAGCAGTACCTTCACTGCTACGTGAACTACCAGCTGGACAATTGGGTGTCTCTACTGCCTGTGGCTGAGATCACCTACAATAACTCGGTTCATGCCTCCACCCAGCAAACTCCCTTTTCCAACAACTTTTGATATCACCCTCGAACCTTCCCCACCACTACCTCCTCCCTGGCAGTACCATCAGCAACCAAGTTTGTCCAAGAGTTGCAGGCAATGCACCAGTTGATACAAGAACAGCTGGCACAAGCTAAGGCAACCTATAAAAGACCATCACCAGCAGCCCGGCCCAGAAATACAGGTGGGGGATAGAGTGTGGCTCTCAACTCATTATCTGCTGGTGCGGGTGCCTTCTTGCCATAAACTGGAAGCAAGCAGGGTGGGGCCCTTTGAAGTGGAGGCTCAGATCAATCCGGTACCATAATGGCTCCACTTGCCCGTGTTCATGAAGATCCACCCTGTATTTCACTGGTCATTGCTAATCTTAGAAGACTCTAAGCCCCTACTGTGCAACTGACACACCCCCACACCCCGATCCTAGTTGATGGTGAGGAGGAATACGAGGTGGAACAATCCTCAACTCTTGTCAATGTCGAGGGAAATTACAGTACTTCATCCATTGGAAAGATTTTGGACTAGAGGAGTGATCCTGGGAGCAGACGTCTGATGTCCATGCACCAGACTTGGTGAGAAAATTCCATAACGAATACCCTGACAAATCACAGCCTCTGGGTTGGAGATGTGATGACTGGCTGGGGTCCTTCCCCCACCCTTCACTGTCCCAAGTGCCATTTCCCCACCCTGGGCAATTGGTCCTGGCAAAATATCCTTCCCTGCCAAGCCTGTGCACGCTCACAACAGCTTTGCAGTGTAGGTAGCTGCCACCACCCCTTATACTGGTTAACCACTCTGAGCCAAGGGGAAGCTCAGAGCCCAGAAAACTTGCCAGAAATTCCAAAGGACAAGAGCCAAAGAGACACTCCTTGCCCTGGAGCCTTAGGCAAACACCCAATTTACACTGTAGTTGTGGTCAATGGTCAAGGCAGCAGGTTTAGAACTAACCTTCTCCTGAAATGAACACACACTGGTAAATAGAAGTAAATTTATTAAAGAATGAAAGAGGTGCACAATTACAGCAGCAAAATGGTTCTTAATATCCACACCCAAGAGGGGAAAGGTAAAACATAGAGAGTTCAGTCACAAGAAAGAAAACAAGAAAGCTAACTAGCCTAGCCTAATACTTGCATAAAGGCTTTCAGTTGCATAGCCACCTCTCCTCAGAGAGATAACAGTCAGGATAGCAATAGCAAAATGGAACCTCACCGGGCAACATCAAGTAGGCATGATGGGACCCAGAAGAGGAACAAAACGTAGAATTTTCTGCCCATACTTATGGCAAAATCTCCAGCAGCAGGCTGGAGACAATTATCCAATCAGGGATTTCTTTTTGAGTTAGAGGCCTATTAATCACCGGCCAAGCGGCACATCCTCCCTAAAGCTCCCAGGCTTTACGACCTTGATGGAACCAGGCCTTGACTGATAAGAAGGTGTTAGGCTGGGCCTTTGATTACCCACAGCTGGGCATTAAAACTGCCAACTCATGCTGGCTTGCAAAAACCAAATGTTAACCCACACAGGTCCCACACTGTCAAAAAGAAACCCCACAATTCCCTGCTGCACAGCCATCTTAGATGCAGGCTTTCATGACAGGGGAGGGGGATGATGTCATAAGCCATGCTAGCAGGGGTTGGACTGACGCACAGGAGGGGGGAGAGAAAGACTTGGACTGGGACATTCCCGTCAGTGAAGGACCCGGGGGGGGGGAGGACATCGAAGCAATCTCAGCTTTGGATGCTGAATGGTCAGCATCTGCCATCTCAGACACCCCTCAAGACAGACCCCCAGACCAGCCACCCACTCCTCCACCTGACCATGTACCTCTCCCCATGCCTGCGAAACCACTTAATAGCTCTCCCCCCGCAGGAGTCAGCGCTTATGTGCATACCTCCAGCCTTGACTTGGGGTACGAGCAAGTAGGAGGGTCACCCAGCCCTATTTAAGCTGAGCGAGGGGGAAGGGTTAGTTGCTGAGTCAATGCCAAATTGTACCTAGTTAGACAGCAATGCTTAGTTCTGAGTAAGCCATAGGTAGATTCATGAAGCGCTCTGAACTGAAACTTTCTATTATTTCAATAAAAGAAAAAACTACAGCAGTGTCTGAGTCCAAGTTCCTCAAGTTCAGGCAGGACAGTAGGGGAGTGAGGACAGAGGTAAATGAAATGCAAATAGAAAAACAAAAACAAAAGACAGTGATGATTTCCTAAATGCAAAACCATACCAACCACAACAAGATTCCTATGAGTAACTCAGAAAACTTAGCATCCCACAACCAGCCAGGATTCCTAACAAAAAACCAAAACTAAAAAATTCCTGGCAGCCAGTCAGACAAGGTCACAGAAATCCCCATGCAGCACAACCTGACCCGGGGACTGAAGTTAGTGCAGAATGCTGTAGCACAATTGCTGACATGAGTGAGACCCTCATAATACCCACATAATACCTCTGCTCTGAAATCTGCACTGGTTGCCGATTTGTTACCAGGCCAAGTTCAAGGTGTCCTTCCCATGTTATAGGTGCCACATAGTACTTGTTCTGCTCTTGTAAGAAATCAGTCCTTTAGTGTGGCAGCACCTACGCTTGGAACTCCCTGCCTATTGACATTAGGCAGGTGCCTTCTTTGTACTCTTCGGCACCTGCTAAAAATATGTTTTGTTCAGGCAAGCCTACCCAGGCATGTAGAAGGTATTACATTTTTAATAAATAAAATAAAATCGAATAAAATAAATAAATAAATAAATAAATAAATAAATTTTCCTGTTTTTCATTCATTACTGGTTTTATTATTTTGAATGTTTTTCAATACTTGTCTAACTGTTTTTGCCAATAATTTTATTGTTTTAATTCCTTCTGTAAACCGCTTTGAGGTTATTTACAATGAAGCGGTATATAAATATTGTAATTAAGATACATAAATAAATGTCAGAGTCATTGTGGTCCTTGGGTCTCTTTCCTCTTTTAGGAACAAAGGAATCTACCTTATACCGACACGGGCCATTTGGTACCATCTAGCTCAGTACTGATGACATGGACTAGCATTGGCTCTCCAGGATTCCAGGCAATCGTCTTTTCCAGAGATTGGATTTTGGACCTTTGCATGCAGAGCATGTGCCCTATCGCTGAGCCCGGTTTAAAAAAATATCTTTTTAAATTGTTTTTGTTTAACTCACTATTGAATGCACAGCATATTTAGGGCTGGTCCACACCATTCATTTAATGCACATTCAACACACATTTGAAGTACATGAATCACACCATAGAATTATGAGAATAGTAGTTTGTTAAGGGTGGTGGAAACCATAACTGTGACAGGGAAACTACACTTACCAGGATTCTTTGGGGGAAGTCATGAGCTTTAAATGCAAATTGGATGTGATTTAAATGCATTGTGTAGATCTACTTCATAAACTTTGTCTGCATGTAAATCATTTTAGTTATTTTTTTAAAATGGAAATCAGCTACAAAGTTTACTGGGTGACCATGGGCTACTCACCATCTCTCAGCCTAATCTGCCCCTCAGAGTGAGGGATGACCACCCCAAGGAAGAAGGGCACACTTAAAATGGAGAAGAAATAACAATGTACAACCATAGTGTGAAATGAGATACTTATTTGGACATAGTATGAAGAAATATTTATATAAGCATGCCTGTCAAAGATGTGCATTATTTACACAACTTGTAAATATATTTATAGTGCAATCCGATGCATGTTTATACAGAAACAAGTCCCAATGTATTCAATGGAGCTTACTCTAACAGGAAAGCGTGCACAGGACTGAAACCACAATTGATAAGGAACTTCACTCGCCCAACCAAAAATTTAGAATCATGCCATTTTAAGCTGTTTTGCAACTGTTTTATACTCGTTTTATGGTTATTAGATTTTATATGGATTTATTTCTTGTTGTGAGCTGCCTTGGTTTCCAATCGGCAACCTTACTTCACAGGATTGTTAAAAAACTCCATACACACAGACTGGAGATGTAAACATACATACATCTCATATAATAGTTTATTCTCAAAATCAGTTAGTGATTGCAGAACATTTACAACAAATGATATTTTATTTTGTAGGAAACTGATTTGTATACCTGATTTGTATATCTCATTTCATATAGCAAAAGATTGTGTTTGTGTTGTAAATTTTTCTCTCCCCCTCCAATCATATTTTTAAAGCAATTAGGCAGGGCTTACTTTTAGGTATACAATGAACCCTCAAAAGCAAGTATAGGATTAAAGCTTCATATTGGGAAGATTTTCAAAACAGGCTATAGAAAACTAAACTGCCCTCTTCACCATCCCAGGAAAATTTAAACTTGTTTGACTCCTCATAATTAGAAAATGATAACACATTGTAATCATAAGCTGCATGTACACTTCTTTTAAGTACACTTCTTTTAAATTTCTGTTCATAAATTATTTGAAAGGTAAAATGTATATGCTATTTTTGCAAGTAATTTTAAAAACCTTACATGTACACTTTTAATATAATCATAACTGAAATTATTTACAGTAAACAATTGCCTACCAAGGTCCTGCTGTGATTTTTTATTCTACATCTTGTGTACACACAGTGAAAGGGATTTTTGCTACTGCTGAAAGCTATATACTTAATATATGAGATTTTCAGACAAGCAGGAAAGACAACAGTTGTCTGAACTTGCAATTTGTTCTGGCTATTGCTTGGAGGTCAACAAATCCCTTGTCAATCACATCCCTGACTTCACTTATTAGCTACAAACCTGGAATGGCAGAGTTAGAGCAGCCAGCTATGAGCTCATTTTCTGAAGTTGCAGGGGGGCAGTGGATGTTTTGGTGTATATCTCTTGAACCAGACCACCTTGAAACTTAATTTTTTAAAAAAATGAAATCTCAGAGTCTGGAGATTGGGGTGATTCACCAGGAGACTTGGAGAAGACCCCAAAAATCCAGAGTCTTCAGGCAAAAAATGGAGACCTGGCAACCCTAGTGGTAGCCATGCGTTTGGAACTATTGGTGGCCTATAATGTTCATTTCGGATGTGCTGTCCCCTTTAAATATGTGGCCACTCTCTTTACAACAGTCCAGCCTCTTTTTCTTGGCAAGCTTATTTTTCTATACAGGATCCCTACAGCTGTGGATATATCTTGCCTTGTCCCGGTCCCCAGGCAAGCATCCTTCCTACGGCTGTCCTGTATTGGTCATTGTGTGGTAAGAGTTCACTGTTTTCAACTCCTTTTAAGTAATCTGTCTCCATGGGCATGGCCACTGCATTGGCATCTTTGAGTCCTAGGTAATCTAGAATTTCATGGGTCTTTTGTCTCTGACTGAGAAGACAGCTTCCATCTTCCTCCCTTTCTATTTGGATCCCATGGTTGTGGGTGGTGTCTCCTACTTGCTTCACCTCTTTCTCTCGATTCAAGTGATGTACAATTTCCTCACAGTCAGTTTCATCCTCGTGGCTCAAGAAACAGTTATCAACATTTATCAGTATATAGGTCCATCTACTATTTCTGTATCATGCACAGAGACAGGGATCAACTTGATTTTGCTTGAAACTTTCTAAGTATCTTGTTCAATTTTTCATTCCAAGCACTCGCTGTCTTTTTTAGTCCATATATACTTTTCCAAAGTTCTCATACAAGTGGTTTGTCTCCTGATTTTTCAAATCCAGGTGGTTCTCCATGTATATTTCCTTCTTAATTTTCCTGTGTAGGAAAGCAATCTTTACATCCAACATGCATTTGTCTTAATCTCACCACACTTAAAAGTGTCATTATGATATACTTCACTACAGGGGGAAATGTTTTATTATAATCATCCCTATATTTCTAGGAATACCCGTTGGCTACTAATGTGGCTTTATATCACTGGATTTCTCCTTCTTGAAGACCCATTTACACCCTACAGGCTTTTTGCCTACTGGTGGTTCTGAATGTCCAAGTCCTATTTTTGTGTAGAGCCTCTATTTCCTCTTGCACAGCTTTTCTCCACTCACTAGGTTCTGTTGCAGGCATCCTTTCCATTCTTTCCTATTGAAGGTTTGTGTGGTGCTGCCATATTTGCAAGGTAGAACAGTTGTGTAGCTAGTATGCCTTTTCTGGATTGGGATGAGCGTCTGAGTTCTGATTCAGCAGCCCTGTCTCCATGTGTAACAACTTCCAGATCTGCACTTTCCTCCTCTTGCTCCACATCCCCTTCCACCCATGCATGGTCTTCCATCTCTCCATCTTCAACTGGTGATGGAGGTTAGTAACCTAGAGTTCTGTGTATTGGCTGGTATGTTATTTGCTCTTCTTGGCTGTAAATTCCCTCTGTTGGACACTCTGCATCAGCATGGTTTGTGATGGTTCTCTCACCATCATCAAAGTACACAACACTGCTCACTGTTATTTCCTCATCATCATCATCAAAAGTACACAACACTGCTCACTGATTTTTTCTGTTCTTAGATTTAATTCTGTACCTTTGTTTCCTGCTTCCTCTTGGGCTCATCATCCAGTTTTGACCTCTTCTCCATTGCCATATTAGCATAGGCCTTGGATCCTAACATTCTGATGTGCTGTACCACAGCTCAAATGGAGTCTTGCCTGATGCCTTGGTCAGCAGTCTGTTTCGCACATATGTTGCTGCCTTCACAGCCTCTCCCCAGTACTGGTTAAGGTGGTCGCAGGGGTAGTAAATGTATCTTTGCATGATGGTGTGATGCCCAGTGCCCTTAAAGAGATGGTGGTGCATCCCTTCTTAAAAAGCACACACTGGATCCAATGGAGTGTAAAAACTATAGACCAATCACCAACACCCCTTTCTTGACAAAGGTGGTGGTAAAGGTGGCTGTAGAGCAATTGCAGGGATTCCTGGATGAGACTGATTAGATCCATCACAATCTAGATTCAGACCTGATTTTGGAACAGAATCAGCCTTGGTCACCCTGATGGATGACCTTTATCATGAGAGAGACAGGGAGGGTGCAACCCTGTTACTTCTGCACAATCTCTCAGCGGCATTTGATACCACTGACCATGGTATCCTTCTGGATTGACTCAGTGGAATGGGTATTGAAGGTACTTATTATGGGGGTTCTGCTCTTATCTTCAGAGTCGTGTCCAGAACACTGGGTGAATGTTCCTCAGCCCTCTGGCACTTGTGCTATGTGGTTCCATAGTGTACTCTTCTCTCCCCAATGCTATTCAACATTTATGGAGCCATTGGGAGTGGTCATTGGTAGTTTTGGAGCAAGGTGTCAGAAATATGCTGAAAACATGCAGCTCTATTTCTCCACAACTTCTGAATCAGGAGAGGCTGTGAACACTCTGGATTGGTGTCTGTATGTTGCAGTGAACTGGATGAGAGCCAAAAAAAACTGTGCTTGAATCCTGGGAAGATGGACGGTCTTTGGGTAGATGGTTCCCAGGTCTGGGAGACAAGCAGGTTATCTATTCTGGATGGGGTCGCATTCTCTCTGAAGGACCAGGTCTGTAGTATTGGAGTACTCTTGGATTCCCTAGAGGCCCAAGTATCATCTGTGGCTAGGGGTACCTTTTACCAGCTTTGTCTAGTTCATCAGCTACAGCCATTCCTGGACAAGGCTAGCCTGACCTCTGCAGTCTATTCGGTGGTAACCTTGAGGCTGGATTACTGCAATTCTCTCTATGTGGGGCTGCCCTTGGCCTGGTTCAGAAGCTCCAGCTGGTTCAAAATGTGGCGAGCAGAATGCTGATGGAAGCACATGGCTGTCAGCTTTGGGGCTGGGAGCTGGGCTGTAACTAAGCAGCCGGCAGCTAGCTAGGTCATAAATCTGCCAAGGCCAGCAGATAACAGGAGCCGGCTGGAGAAAGGAATGCTTCTAGCAACAGTAGCAGTGTCATAAGCATCCTCGAGGTGGGGAAGCTAGGTTCAGAAAGCCAGGGGTTCAGTCCGAAGGGTCTGGAGTCTGCGAACTACGTTTCACGTGGAGGTCACGCCTGACACTGGAGTCAGCAACACGCTGAAGCCAGGGTCTGTCTTTTAAAGAACATCTCTGCAGACAGGTGGGAACAATCACCCCTCTGGTTTCTGCAAGCGTGCCGGCCTTAAAAGGACAGGCCGGCCCCTCTGCTGCCTGACTTTCTGTCGCCTCCGTTCTGCAGGTGGGAGGGGAGCCTCCTGGCCACTGCCTGATTCGGGCTGAAGAGCTTCAGCTGCATCTTGGACGCTCTCCAGCTGAGGGGGAGTAGAAGCTGCATTTTCAGGAGTTTCCTCTGTTTCCCCTCCTGGGTCTGTGGCTGTTACTCCCGAGTTGTCCTCATCTGACGAGTCCTCCGAAGGGGCCATGACACTAGCCAACAACATGTGACACACTTTTAAAACATCTGTAATAATAAATAATAATAAAATAATAATAAAATTTTATTTATTAGTCGCCCATCTGTCCGACTTAACGGACACTCTGGGTGACGTACACAATATAAAATACAATATCAACATATTCATAACAATCACAGTATTAATATCATATCATCTAAAAAAACCATCCTACACTGATACAGTATAAAACCTAACCCACCCCAGAGATCCCATAGGCCTGCCTGAAAAGCCAGGTTTTTAAGGCGCGGCGAAAGGTCATCAGGGAGGGGCCATGCCGAAGGTCAAAGGGAAGTAAGTTCCAGAGGGTGGGGGCCACGATCGAAAAAGCCCTCTCCCTGGTCCGCACCAACCTAGCTGTCTTCGTCGGTGGGACCGAGAGAAGGTCCTGTGAGGCTGATCTCGTTTGGCGGCATATTTGGTGATACTGGAGGCGCTCCTTCAGATAAACTGGGCCGGAACCGTATAGGGTTTTAAAGGTTAATACCAACACCTTGAATTGGGCCCGGTATACAACTGGCAACCAGTGCAACTCAATCAGCACTGGGGTGATATAGTCCCGGCAACGGGTCTGCTTTATTAAGCGCGCCGCCGCGTTTTGTACCAGCTGGAGTTTCCGGACCATCTTCAAGGGTAACCCCACGTATTTATTTATTTATTTATTTTATTAAGCTTATATACCGCCCGACTAGCAACAGCTCTCTGGGCGGTGAACATTAAAAATACAATAAAAATAACACAATACAGTATATCACAATACAAAACTGTACAAAAAACTGTACAGTCTAAAATCAAAATATAATAATTTAGAATTAACAGGAATTAAAATGCCTCAGAGAAGAGAAAGGTTTTAACCTGGCGCCGAAAAGATGATAGTGTCGGCGCCAGGCGCACCTCCTCGGGAAGACCATTCCATAGTTCGGGGGCCACCACTGAGAAGGCCCTAGATCTTGTCACCACTCTCCGGGCTTCCCTATGAGTCGGAACCCGGAGGAGGGCCTTCGTAGTAGACCGTAGTGTACGGGCCGGTTCATATCGGGAGAGGCGTTCCGACAGATATCGTGGTCCCGCGCCGTATAAGGCTTTATAGGTAAGTACCAACACTTTGAATCTGGCCCGGAAGCATATTGGAAGCCAGTGCAAATGGGCTAGCACAGGTGTTATATGCTCAGACCGCTTAGTTCTTGTTAGCAGTCTGGCCGCCGCATTTTGCACTAGCTGTAGCTTCCGAATCGTCTTCAAAGGTAGCCCTACGTAAAGCGCATTGCAGTAGTCCAGACGCAAGGTTACCATAGCATGTACCACTGATGTGAGGTCCTCCTTACTCAGATAGGGACGTAGCTGGGCTACCAACCGAAGTTGGTAGAACGCATTCCGGGCCACCGAGGCTACATGAGCCTCAAGTGTGAGGGAAGAGTCTAAAACGACTCCCAGACTACGCACCTGTTCCTTTAGGGGGAGTGTAACCCCATCCAGGACAGGGTATATACCCACCATCCGATCAGAGAAACCATCCACCAACAGCATCTCAGTCTTGTCAGGATTGAGTCTCAGTTTGTTAGTTCTCATCCAGTCCATTGTCACGGCCAGGCAACGGTTCAGCACGTCAACTGCCTCACCTGAAGAAGATGAGAAGGAGAAGTAGAGCTGCGTGTCATCAGCGTACTGATGACAACGCACTCCAAAACTCCGGATGACCGCCCCCAGCGGCTTCATATAAATGTTAAAAAGCATGGGAGACAGAACCGAACCCTGAGGGACCCCACATTGGAGAACCCACGGTGTCGACCAGTGTTCCCCAAGCACTATCTTCTGGAGACGACCCGCTAAGTAGGAGCAGAACCACTGCCAAGCAGTGCCTCCAACTCCCAACTCCGCAAGCCTCTCCAGAAGGATACCATGGTCGATGGTATCAAAAGCCGCTGAGAGATCAAGGAGGATCAACAGAGTTACACTCCCTCTGTCTCTCTCCCGACATAGGTCATCAAACAGGGCGACCAAGGCAGTCTCAGTGCCAAAACCAGGCCTGAACCCCGATTGAAATGGATCTAGATAATCGGTTTCATCCAATAGCGCCTGGAGCTGGTCAGCAACCACACGTTCCAGGATCTTGCCCAGGAACGGAACATTGGCTACTGGTCTGTAGCTGCTGAAATCCTCTGGGTCCAAGGAAGGTTTTTTCAGGAGTGGTCTCACTGCCACCTCTTTCAGACAGCCAGGGACCACTCCCTCTCGTAAAGAGGCATTAATCACTTCCTTGGCCCAGCCAACTGTTCCTTCCTTGCTAGTTTTAATTAGCCAAGAGGGGCAAGGATCCAGTACCGAAGTGGTCGCACGAACCTGTCCAAGCACCTTGTCCACGTCCTCGAACTGAACCAACTGAAACTCATCCAACAAAACATGACAAGACTGTGCTCCGGACACCTCAGTAGGATTAACTGCTATTAAATAGGAGTCTAAGTCCTGGCGAATGCATGAGATCTTATGCTGGAAGTGTTCAGCAAATTTATTACATCGAGCTACCGATGTATCTGCCGTATCTTGTAGGCCTGTAGAGCGCATTACAGCAGTCTAATCGAGAGGAGACCAGGGCATGTATCACTCGTGGGAGCAGATGTATAGGAAGATAGGGTCGCAGCCTCTGTACCAGATGAAGTTGGTACCAGGCTGCCCGGCTCACTGCAGAAATCTGCGCCTCCATAGACAGCTGGGAGTCCAAAATGACCCCGAGACTGCGGACCTGGTCCTTCAGGGGCAATCTCACCCCATTAAGCACCAGATCTAAATTTCCCAACCTTCTCTTATCCCCCACCAGCAACACCTCGGTTTTGTCGGGGTTCAGCTTCAGCCTGTTCTCTCCCATCCATCCACTTACGGACTCCAGGCAATTGGACAAGGTATCCACAGCCAACTCTGGTGAGGATTTAAATGAGAGATAGAGCTGCGTGTCATCCGCATATTGGTGACACTGCAGCCCAAAACTCCTGATGATGGCCCCCAGCGGTTTCACATAGATGTTGAATAGCATGGGGAGAAGATAGAACCCTGTGGCACACCACAGTTGAGAGGCCAAGGGTCTGAAACCTCATCCTCCAATGCTACCCGTTGATATCTACTGGAGAGATAGGAACGGAACAACCGTAAAACACTGCCTCCTATTCCCAATCCCTCCAGGCGACTCAACAAGATACCGTGGTCGACAGTATCGAAAGCCGCTGAGAGGTCCAGGAGGACGAGGAAAGTATGTTCTCCCCTATCCAACGCCCTCCTCATATCATCCACCAGAGTGACCAAGGCTGTTTCAGTTCCGTGTCCAGTCCTGAAGCCCGATTGGAAAGGATCTAAATAATCTGCTTCCTCCAAGTGTGTCTGTAGCTGTTTAGCCACCACACGTTCAATCACCTTGCCCAAGAATGGTAAATTGGAGACTGGGCGGAAGTTGTTTAAGTCTTGGGGATCCAAGGAGGGTTTTTTCAGAATAGGTCTTATCACTGCCTCCTTGAAGGCTAATGGCATTGCACCCTCCTCCAAGGACGCATTTACCATTGCCTTAATCCCTTTGCCCAGTCTCTCTTTACAGCTCATAACGAGCCATGAAGGGCAAGGATCAAGTAAACAAGTGGTTGGTTTCACAGTAGAGAGCACCTTGTCCACTTCATCAGAAAGAAGAGGCTGAAACCGATCCCAGCAAACCGGCCTGCAACTGGCCGCCTCTGGACCACTACTTGTAGCCACAACGTACAGAATCGTGACCTTTAGGTGCTCGATTTTATCGGCAAAGTGTTTTACAAATGTGTCACAGGAGGCTTTTGAGTGTTCCATAGGTTCCTGCGCAACTGGACCGACCAGGCTTCGGACCACCTGGAACAACCTCCTGGGACAACACTCCGCCGACGCAATAGAGGCAGCAAAGAATTGCCTCTTTGCTGCCTTTGCTGCCCGCTGGTAGGCCGCTATTGCTGCTCTAACCACTGTTCGATCGCCTTCAGCGCACGACTTCCACCATCGGTGCTCTAGTCGTCTCACTTCCTGTCTCAGACCGCGCAACCGTGGTGTATACCAGGGTGCAGTCTGAGTTCTATTCAGGGGGAGAGGACGTTTTGGTGCCACCCGGTCTATTGCCCTAGTGATCTCCCTGTTCCACTCCATCACCAGGGTTTCGACCGGGTGTCCTTCAGTTAGCTCCAAATCACCCAGTGCATTCAGGAATCCTTTTGGCTCCATCAGGCCGTCTGGGGCGGACCATCCTAATAGGTCCTTGTCCCCTGCGGAGGGTATGCGGCAATGAGAGATCCAGTTTCACCAGGTAGTGGTCTGACCATGACACAGGGCTAGAAGAGACAGTCCCCATTTTCAGATCACTTCCCTCCTCTCCCGAGACAAACACAAGGTCAGTGGTATGGCCGGCTACATGGGTGGGACCCATATTACTGAGGTGCAGTTCCCATGAAGTCATGGTTTCAATGAAATCCCGAGGGGCTCCAGTGAGAGCGGCCTCAGCATGCACGTTGAAATCCCCCAAAACCAATAAGTTCGGGGTAAACAACCGCACAGCCGAGACCACCTCGAGCACCTCGGTCAGGGAGTCTGTTGTGCAGCGGGGTGGGCAGTACACAAGCAGAATTCCTAAACTGCCCTTTGGTCCCAACCTCTAGTACATACAATCAACAAACTTGGTCTCGTGGAGAGGAGGTCTGGTGAAAACCAAGGACTCCCGATAGATAATTGCCACTCCCCCTCCCCGCCTACCAATCCTCGGCTGCTGTGCATATTGGAAACCCGCTGGACACATGGCCTCAAGTATAGGAGCCGAGGCCTCATCCAGCCAGGTCTCCGTAATGCACACCAGGTCTGCGTTCTCATTCAGGATAAGATTGTGGATGAGCGATGTTTTCTGAACTACAGACCTGGCGTTACACAACAGCAGTCGAAGGTTGGATGGAGTCTTACATCCCCCAGTTATCTTCTGGTTTTGGGCAGGCCCGGAACAAGGGATGGGTACAATACATCTATCCCTTGTTCCCCTAACCTGGTGTGGCCTGCCACCTGCGCCCTTCCAGTATCTGCTGCCAAGCCTCATAATGCCGTGGCTCCCCACACTATTCCCCTCCGACTTACACATGTCCCCCTCCCCGTCTACCGATCAGGCAGGCCCCCCACCCCTAAAATTAAATTAAAATTAAAATCTAAAAATGGCCTCCGTCTTCCTTGATCCCGATGATGTTGGTTCAACTAGACTCCACTCGCTGGCACTTCCTCTTCTTCTCTCCTGTCGCGGGCAAAGGAATCAAATGCCCTGTTATTCTCCTTGGTCTCGATCTCAATGAAGAGCTGTGCCCGTAGCGCCGAGAACACAGCACGTAGTTCGAATGCCCCGTCATGCCACACCTGCTGCCAGCCCCTCTCTTGCCCGTGCAGGCATCCCAAGCATCAAGCACCAAAAAGCCGCCCTTAGAGCTGATCAGGCGACGTACACACGCCCCAATGGGCCACAGCAACAGGCGCAGGCCGCAGCCACGGCGACGAGAACGCACCCGCCCCGGCAACCAGCAGCGGCGGCGGGCAGCAAGCCAGCCCAGACCGCGGCCCCAAGCGCCGGCCCCGAAGGCGGTGGAAAGCACCAGCCGCCCAGACCGACCGGATCAGGCACAGCAGCAGATGCACTTTCGAGCCAGGTTCAAGGTCTTTGTATTAATTTACAAAGCCTAGCTCGATCACTGAGATCATCTGCAGGAATGGCTTTGATCATCCCCCGAGTTGGCAAGGCTCATTTAACATCAACACAAAATTGAGCTTTCAGTGTCAGTCCTCTGGAATGGTCAGCCAACAGAGATTCAGCAGGTGCCTTCTGTTTTAACTTTTAAGCACCTGCTGAAAACCTTTTTGTTCCTCCAGACTTACACAGGCAATTAAGAAGACTGAGGGTGACCTTTGTTTTTATTGTATTTTTAATGTTTTTATTCTATGATGGTGGTGGTGGTGGTGGTTAATGTTGATATTTTTAATTGAATAGCAGTATATAAAATATTTTTATAAATAAATAAATATCTCAAAGTCCAGCAACATATCCCTCTCCATCTCCCCATTAATGATCTATTATTTCTCTCTGCAAAACCATTCTGATCAGGTGTATATGGTTGTGGTGTGCAGCTTGGAAGAATTTGGTAACATGTACCTCTGAGCATATGGTGAGTGGCGGCAACACCTTCCATCTCCAAAGATGGAGAATTATATTTTTGTATGTTTGTTGGTGTTCTTACTTTGCTTCTTTCCTGTGTTACTAATGTTTCTACAGAGAATCTAAACCATAAAATTCCCCCCCTCCTTATTCATCCTAGAAATCTGTGTCAAATGTATTTTTATTAATTTCAAAGCCTTTTTATTGGTCATTGTCATGTGATGGTGAAGATAGCCTTTTGTGTTTTATATTGGAGGTTATGTTCTATTTCTATTTTGGGTGCATTAACTGTTGAATCTCAAACTGCAGTTTGATGTAAAATCAGACTGATTACAATATGTTGCTACATCAGCAATGACTCTAGCTGTTGAAAAAAAGAGGACGCATGTTTTCAGCCTGCTATGTTTAAACCACTTTATTTAAGGCAAGGTGTTCATGATCAATTAAAAACATAGAGCACATCTAGAATTTTGCTAGAATATATTTCACTTCCCACTGTTTTATCTTGTGCAAATTGAGACACTTCTGAGGTCCACTGGAGACTATTTTGCAGAAGTCAGTACCATTATTCCACAATTATGTTTGGAGTTTTTTTAGTATAAATTTTGCAAAGTGTTGCTGTACTTCACATATTCATAGAAACAAAAGCAAAAGAAAATGATTTCCTATAGGAAACTTCACTAAAATTGCGAAGTAAATCAGACATATTTAAAGTGACCATCTCAACTATATCAACTGTCTTAATAATGTTGCTTCCTCCCGGCTAAAACAAGATCAGCATAGCACATGTCTTCTTTCTATTATTTGGGCTAATTGCAGGTGTTGCCACCACTCACCATATGCTCAGAGGCACATGTTACCAAATTCTTCCAAGCGACACAGGAAGTGGATTGGACTGTGAAAGACCAACCCAAATTGTGGTTGCATTTTGACAACTTTGTAGGGCAGTCCAATATCTCAGAGAGGAGTTCAGGTCTCCTGCTCCCCTGGTGCATTCACTATAGCTGCCCAATTTCCTTGCTTTTTAAAGTTTGGTAGAAATATCTGTGGGCTATAGGTACATTCTTAAACCGCAAGGTTTTTTGCCTATTAGTGAATTTCCCTGCTTTTTAATCCGGGAGATAAGAAATGGGATTCTGTGCAAGTTTGCTGAGAATGGATGGATCATTTGCATGCTTATTGAGTTCAGTGGGATTTACACACACACACACCAGGCAATCATGCTTAGGATAGGTGAAACTGACCACAGGGGATGGGGAAGGGAGGAGGGGGAGGAGCGAGGGGTGGAAAGGCAGAGGGGAGGACTATGATGGGAGCAGGCAGGAGGGGAAGGGGAGAAGGACAGATGTGGTCATTTGCATGTTTATTGAGTTCAGTGGGATTTACTCCCGTGCAATCATACTTAGGATAGATAAAACTGACCGGGGGAGAGGGACAGAGGGCTGGAGTGGGCAGGGAAGGCGGAAGAAGGAAGAGGGGAGGAGAAAGGGAGAGGAAAGGGGAAGGAGGGAAAAGGCAGGTCTGATCATTTGTATGATTATTGAGTTGAATCGGATATACTCCTATGCAATCATGATTAGGATAGGTAAAACTGACCAGGCTGGGCCTGCCAACCAAGATGTCTTCTGTATCTTTCAAAGTTGGGCAGGGGGAAGGGACAATTCTACCTTGTGGTTTTTCCCATTACAATGTTGCAAGAACACCGGCACTTGGCTGACTTTCTCTTCTCCTAAAGATACAGGATCAGTCTCAGGCCCTGAACCTGGCAACCTTACCTCCCACCCAAATTTAAAACAAAACTGTCCCTGGCCACATCCACACCAAGCCTCTATTACACTTTGGACAATCATTATTTATTTATCTATTTATTTAGTGTATTTATATACCGCCCCATAGCCGAAGCTCTCTGGGCGGTTTACAATAACTAAAAACATTAAAAACAAATATACAAATTTAAAAACACATCTTTTAAAAACAATTTAAAACAGTTTATCATGGCTTCTCTCAAAGCCATGCCTCAAAGCCAAATCATGGCTTCTCTCAAAGAATCCTGGGAAGTGTAGTTAGTGAAGGGTGCTGAGAGTTGCTAGGAGACGCCCTGTTTCTCTCACAGACCTTCAATCAGAGTGGCTGACTGTTAACCATTCTCTCAGGGGAATAGGAGTCTCCTCTCAGCACCCTTCACAAACTACACTTCCCAGGATTCTTTGAGGGAAGCCATGACTGTCTCAAGTGAAATCAAGTCTGGTGTGGGTGTGACCCTCTTATTAGCCAAGCCCAGCAGCTGTGAGGCTTTTAGAACACTGATAGTTGGTCCTTACTGAGCATGCTCCGTGTTATAATAGGCTTCCAGCCAAAATTTATTAAATTAATTAAAAATCAACCAGGCATTTTTTTAACTTTTAAACTGCAGTAGATGAAGGTCAGAGTATGGGGCAAAGTCAACATTAGGATTACAGGTACTCTGTGAACATGGCTGATTTCTAATGAATTTCAACAGATTATGAGAACTCTCAGAAAACAGTCCAAAAGGGCTCTGAGGTTTTTCTCTCTCTTTTTACACTTTGAACTCTCGATTCTCTCTGACTGTTTTGTGTATCGCCATGAAAATTGACAGGGTTGTTAAGCAAGCATTTCTGAGTTCAGAACTATAAGTTTTGTAAGGTTTTGTTTTGAAATGAGCTTATGGGAAGCCTCAGAATGGCATGGGGGGATATTTTCCATTTAACATTGCGGAATGTGAAAAATCCCTGCTGACTTATAGTATACAGCCACTCTCATGGCTGTATAATAAGGGGTGAGCACCCATTGGCTGGACAGTTTCTTTTGCCACATCCCTTCTGGCCACAATTATAACATTGTTTACCTCCCTTTTCTGATTGGCTTTTGGGTGGCACACATGAACATTTGTCTTTCCTTGGCTATGTAAATTGATCCAGTGGAGCTGTGATCACAGTCAATCATATGTCTGTCTGCTTCCTGTTTATAATCAGCCAGCACCATTTTAAAATCAGGGTTCAACTTTGCATCAGCAACACATATAAATGTAAAATACTCATTTGGTAAAGACGCCAGAAAAATTACAAACTTCTCTCTCAAGTGCTAGGTTTGCCTATTAAATTCAGCATTTCCCCCCATATGATTTAAGGGACCATCATCCTCCCTTGTGAGCAGAGAACAGTTTTTTATAAAGTTGGATCTGACCTTGAATTCCCATTTTCCCATGTAGATTTTTCAGGGCTAACATCTCTTTTGCAGCACCTTCATTTTTCACATGTATAAGCTGCAAGTCAGCCAAACATTGAATTAATAGAGCTTTTGCCTTACAGTCCTTAGCGTCCCATCCTGTGATGCTCTTGTGTGGATTTTTCTGTCCTAACAACTTCCAGAAGTCCTTTATTATCTAGTTGCAACTCAATTATTTACAGGCATGTGTGACAATTTTCTGGTTGCAGTTTTGGGGTCAAGGCAAACCTATTAATGCCTGCTTGAACCATTTATTCTTTCATTCAAAACTTTCTGCACCTTTAGTAAACTAGGCCCATAACCTATTGGAGTTTGGTACACACAGCAGTGGAGTGCAGACATGAATAGTCTGGTAACACTGGTGGTTGGAAGTATAAAGAAATGCAAGGTTTATTACTCCTGGGAAATAAAGCCATTCTATGAAGAGACATGCCTGTGTCCCATTATGAAGTCATGAGGTTAACACTAACACTAACTAAGGAGGAGGAGGAGGATAGACGTAAAGCTTGAGGAAACAAAACCACGTATCAAT